>NW_022589726.1:27770987-27951431 GCF_004348235.1 Phoca vitulina
GGGGGGGCGGGGCCTGGGGCTGACGAGCACACCCCCACAAGCCCGCAGCGCGCCGTTCTTGTCGATTTCCTCCTCATTGCGGATTTCGTTAAAATGCCGCGCTCACTGGGTTGATGAAACTGCACGCCTCTTTGGCGAGAGGTTGGGGCAACGGTGTTTGAATGTTCAGCAGAGCTTTTCCCATTAACCTTAAAAATGGAACAAAAGGTTTTTGATGAGGTAGGATTGGGAATGATGAAGTGCTAGTGGCGGCGGCTGTGGGGCGGAGGACTCCAGAAATTCTGACACCTCAATTCTGAGATTTTGGTTGGTATGTTAACTTCTTTTTTCAGAGCCTGAGGGGGATAGCCTAGAATTTCCAGATGCTGACATCCTGTTTCCAGTTGCCCTTAGGGAGTTGGAGTGCTGAGTTATGAGTTAGTAGACTATCGTCATGCTTTCTTCCTTGGTCACCGTGGAAAATCCTCTTCCCATGATTGCGACACAGTGAGGGGACTTGACCACATCTTTCCTATTGGGCTCAATTGAACTGACCATATCCTTATTCTTATGAATGCATTAGTGAGGTTTTAAAGGTAATATCGTCAAACCAAAAAGTTTTTGAGCACCAACTACATCTCTTTACTAAAAACTCTGAAGTTAAATATAAGCAACTCTTCATTTTCCACCGAGAAAGCACTTTGGATATTTGTCATCCGCATGCATATAGCACTGTGCGGGCCAACGCGATTTAAATCCTGATCTGCCCTCAGAAGACCTATAATACCAAAAATACTGTAAGGACATCGCAGAGATGTTCGCTATAATCATTAAATACACAAATTCAGAAAGTAAACGTGTAACGTTAAATTATGCGGTGAATTGTTAATAAACATATATTCAAATAAGCTACATGAGGGCAGGGTCTTTTTTTTTTTTTTGTCCATTGTGTTACCAGCTGTATCCCTAGAGGGTCTGGAACAATGCCTGATACACAGGACTTCAATAAACATTTGTTGACTAATGAATGGAAGATGTACTTGTCCCCAAAGTGGTTACTTAAGATGCAAAACACTTATTTCAATAACGCTGTCATTGCTCAAACTATTTTTTGGAAGGAACTCTTCTTTGGGAATTTCCTTTAAAACTAGTGCCATTCCTTTACAACCATACTTCAAGTTTTGTATCAAATCAATACAGTCTGAATGAGTGAGTTTACTTATGTTATTTATCAGGCATAGATCCAAATAACTTTCTCAGTTCATTCTCAAAGGGTGAATTTACCATCCTTGAGGTTATTAAAAGAATGCCATGGGCCCTGAAAGCAATTCTCCAAGAGGCATGCCAAAATGTTTGCATTAATAAAAGCTTCATTGGAAAAAGTGTCTAACTTCCTGAGATGAATACCTTGAAGGGAATAGAACTCATCTGATTTATTCTTGTATGTTTGATAAAAAATCAATTCCATTACTCATATTTACATTATACTCCTGGAAAGAGCTTAAGTGCTTTTGATTGAGTAAAGAAAGCGGCCTGTAAGAATTGTTTGTTCTTCACCACCATTCTTCCAAAGGTTTTAAGCTGGCTGAGAATAGGAGCTATTTTTCCTCATTGATTAAACTTCCATTCTCTATCATTTTATCCACTTTTATTCACTTCCAGAAATTGCAGAATCTTTCATTTCCCTATGTTTCATACACATTGTTTTTAATCACAGAATAATACAGGATTATTTTTAAAAAGTTCACATAGTATGGAATTATATGGAGTAAAATCTTATAGTCTATGGAATAGATTCATAGAGCAGATTCAATCCATCACCACAACCCAAAGTCCACTACAATGAAAACAAAGGGATTCCCCGCCAAGCATTTCTGTTTTGAAATATGCCTCACTTATGAAAATATGCTTAAAACAAAATGTAGAAATTTAATGAATTGATGTAAATAATGCCATGTAACTATCACCTAAATCAAGAAAGTGAGCATTGCCAGGACCTTAGAAGTCCCCCTGGCTGTCCATTCCCTCCCTTTCTTTTCCCACTAAAGATAACCAATATCCTTTTGTTTTTTTGTGGTAATCATTTTCTTGTTTTCTCTATGCTTTTCTGTCTACGTAGGCATCTATAATCTCCATGGACTAGTTTTGCCTATATTTAAATATTACAGAATTAGTCATAACGTATGTATGATCTCTTTCAGTTACCATTATATTCAAGATTTATTCATGTCAGTTATCTTTGTCGCTTAGAAATCCATTGTATGAATCTGCAACGATTCATCTATTCCACTGCCCATGAACATCTGAGTTGTTTTCAGTTTTGCGTTATTATGAGTGGTGCTGCTTTGAACATACTTGAACGTGCCTCCCGGTACACACACGTAAGTGTTATAACTAGGATAACTAGGTGGGTGTGGGTAACTAGGGTGGGTGGATAACTAGGAGTGGAAGTGTTGGGTGGGAGGGTGTGCGATGTACACTCCCAACACCACCGGAGTTTCTGTTCTTCTGTATCCTTGTCAATGGTGGGTATTTTCAATCTTTAAAATTTTTATGTTCTGGTGAATGTATAGTCCTCTAACATTTTCCTGCCTTTTCCAAGTTATTTTGGCTTTTCGAGGTGCTTTGCATTTCGTATGTGTTTTAGAATCTGCTTGTCAGTTTCTACAAAAATCTCCTGCTGGGATTTTGTATGAGAATGCATTGAATCTATAGATCAATTTGGGGGGAGAGTTAGCATCTATTATTGTTATGTATCATTCTTTTACATATGTAACAAATCCTAGTATACATTGTTATTATTTTTGTTTAATCGGTTATTACAAATATTGATTTGTTTGTATTGAGATATAATTCACATACCATATAATCCACATTCACATACCATATAATTCACATACCTTTTTAAGGTGTATAATACAGTGGTTTTTAGTCTATTCATAAGGATGTTCAACGCTCACCACTGTCTAATCTCGGAACATTATACTCACAGCAAAAAGAAACCCCATACCTAGTAGGAGTCACCAGTGATCTTTTAAAGATATATAAATCATAAAATGTCATATATTACTAATTGAGACATCTTTGTAGTGCTCTTATTTGTATAGAAAGCATTTGAGCGCTATTTCTTCCTATCTAGTATCATTTACCTCTGCCCGAAGCATACCCTTTAGCGTTCCTTGTAATGTGTAGCTGCTAATGGTGCATTATTCAGCTATTTTATGTCTGTAAAAGCCTATTTTGCCTTAATTTTTGTAAGCTATTTTCACTGGGTATAGATTTCTAGCTGAATTCTTTTCTTTTAGGACTTTCAAGACGTTGCTCCGCTATTTTCTTCTTTGCATGGTTTGAAATGAGAAATCCGCAGTCATCCTTTTCCTTGTCCTCTGTATGTAACAGATCTTTTGAAATCTGCCTGCTTTTAAGATGTTCTCCATCACGGGTTTTAAGCAATTTGATATTCATGCGCTTTGGCATAGTTTTCTTCATGTTTCATGTGCTTGTGTTTCCTTGAGCTTGCTGGATCCGTGAGTGTATAATTTTTGTCCAATTTAGAAAACATTTGACCACTATTTCTTCAACTATTGTCTCTCCCAGAATTTCCTCTCTTTTGCTTTCTCCTGGGACCCCAGTTACATATTTATTAGGCTACTTAACCAGCACACGGATGCTCTTTTCTTTCTTTCTTCTTGGAATTCTTTTTTCTGTCTGTGTTTCATCTGGGAATGTTTCTGTTAGGATATATTTGAGTTAACTAGTCTTCTATCCTCCCTTATCAAAGTTGCTATTGGTCCCATTTAGTGTATGTTCCTTTGAGACATGGTAGTTTTCATCTCTAAAACTCAGTTTGGGTCTTTTTATTTTTTAAAGATTTATTTATTTGTTTTAGAGATAGAGAGAGAGAGAGAGAGAGTGTGGGGGGAGGGTGGGGGGACAGAGGGAGAGGGAGAATCTCAAGCAGACTCCCCACTGAGTGTGGAGCCCAACCCTGAGATCCCGCCCTAAGCCGAAATCACGAGTCAGATGCTCAACTGACTGAGCCATCCAGGTGCCCTTCAGGTTGGGTCTTTCAATAAGTTCCCTGTCTGTACTTAATTTTTTGAGTATGAGAAACAATTATAGGAACTGTTTTACTGTCCTTGCCTGCTATTGTTGTCATGTGGTAATGCTGCATATATTTTGAACTCTAGAAGGCAGTATTATTATTCTTTTACAATAATCGTTTTTGCAATTATCTGTGTTCACTTAGATTTACACATATGTTTATTATTTACCCCAGGTTGTTATTTATCTTTAACCCTTTTTGTAGTATTTTTTTTAATTCTAGAAATATTTAATTTTGTTACTTGGTTAAATCTATCAGGTGTTTACTTTAGGCCCCTGGATCTTTCTTGGAAAGGCCTTCCCAAACTAAGGTTATAAAAATATTGTTGGATAATTTTACCTCTATTTTTATAAATTTGATTTAAACTTTTAATTCATCTGGATTTTTTGTTCTCTATTGTGTGAAGGTAAGGATCTGGCTTAATTCTTTCTGCGTAATTAGGAAATTGACTCACCACTCTTTATTGAATATCTATCCACTTCCTCTGATTTGAAATATAACCTTATTATATAATTTTTCCTTATAAACGTGGGTCTTCTATTTTCTTGCACCAGTGCCCCAATTTTTAAATTACTGTGATATGCAGTAATTAATATGGAACTACAGTGTGACAAAAATACCCCCTTGTATTTTATAATGATAGCCATTGAACGCAACTTGATAGGAATCTAATGCTTTTGGGTCTATTAATGACAGACACATAGCTTGATACCGATAAGCAGCAGGGCTCTCTGGACAAAACTGTGATACAGATAAAGAGGCGATCTTTTCTCCTTTCTTCTGAACAACCTTTCTAGATCTCTGGGGTTGCAGGGTCTTCATGCAATCCCAGGCTACGCAGGGCTCTCTTCCAGGCCTGCTTTCTTGGGGACAATATCTGTTTCTCTAAACCTACTTTTGAATCCTCTCCTCTGGATTCTACTGTCAACTAGCCTGTTGGAAAGACTCTGAGAAAATAGTTTACACTAAGGGATTGATGACTGGTAAAGATTTAACGTCATCATGGCACATGCATGGCTTAATATCAATGTGTGTCTTTGCTACCCAACGTAAGCTGTCATGGTGTACTTTTTTGCTGATCCCGGGCTTTCCCTGAGAACCGTGTGCAACACAGCACTCCAGGAGTCCCTAACACTTCATCAGCATTGGCGTGTGCGTTGGAATTTGTTTTCCACCCCTGAAATATGTTTTCTTTTCCCAGGTGAAATACACATTGAGGGAATGAAGCATGATGGTGGCTGTATTAGTTTCCTAGGTTTGTTGGAACCAAAGACTCTACGTCTTAAAACAGAAAGACTTGAGGGGCGCCTGGTGGCACAGTTAGTTAAATGTCCGACTCTTGATTTCAGCTCAGGTCATGATCTCAGGGTTGAGGGATTGAGCCCTGCATCGGGCTCTGTGCTCAGCATGGAGTCTGCTTGAGGTTCTCTCTCTCCCTCTCCCTTTGCTCCTTCTGCTCATGCTCTCGCTCTCTTTAAACTAAATAAAAAAAAAAAATCTTAAAAAAAAAAAAAAAACAACCCAGAAGAACTTTATTGTCTCACGGTTATGGAGTCCGCAAGTTCAAAATTAAGGTGTCAGCAGGGCTGTGTTCTCTCCAGCAGTTCTAGGGGGAGAATCCTTCCTTGACTCTTCTAGCTTCTGGGGTTTGCTAGCAATCCTTAGCCTTTCTTGACTTGCAGATACATCTCTCCAGTTACATGGCCATTCTTCTCCCTGTGGGTCTTCATACTGTCTTCCTTCTGTTTGTGTCTATATCTATATAGAGCCAAATATATGGATATACTTATGTATGTTCAAATTTCCCCTTCTTATAAGGACACCAGCCATATTGGAGTTCATCTTAATGAACTGATTTTAACTCGATGACCTCTGTAAAGACCCTATTTCCAAATAAATTCACATTCTGAGGTACTAGAGATTAGGACTTCAACATATGAATTTGGAGGTGTGTGTGTGTGGGAGACACAAATCAACTTTTCACGGTGGCACTCACTAAAGTTGTGGATGGAAAACTCTTTAGCTCTGTGTAAAAGCAGCCCCATCAGGGTCAACCAGGGCAACCAGTTCTGCCCTAAAAACGATGTCGCCTGATAGTGGAAGAGCACTGAGAGTCATTATTATTTGTGTGGTTAAAGAGATTCTGGGCTGAGAGTCACAATCCAGAATTAAACCCTTCACAATTTCCAGAGGATTTAAGAGGATTATTTTATCTTTGTTCTTATTTAGCTCTATTTTAAAGGGATTTTTGAGGCACTGTATATCGCTCACTAAATTTTTCTCATGCCTCTTCACTGTAGATGCAGCAAAGCAAACAAGATCTAGGTATGACTGAACATGCTGACACATTTCTAGAACAGGTGTTTGTTCATTTGTTTGTTTTTAATGAACCTGCTGAGTTTTTGAGCTTATGAAGGAAGAATCTAGTTCTGTTGTATTGACTTTTTGGCATCACAAATTATAGGTCAACTGAAATTTATGAGTTCAACATGCTTCATGTGTGATTTGAGTTCATCTGTGGGAAATGAACAGAGGCAGGAAGTAAATTATGAGGTAAGGAGAAGTATTCACTAGGCATTTGTGAGATTTCTTGGTCAGCAGATTAGTTGATTCATGGTTTAAAAAAAGAACTTATTAGACTGCTTTATGAGGGATTAGCTTTTTATTGCCTATATGAAATAGGTATAATCTAATTTTATTATTAGTGCAGAACAAATATGCTAAGTCTTCAGAGGTATGCTCATCCAGGAATGGATGACAACTGTTCTTAAAGCCGAATTCATTTGCTGCTATTTGGGAAAATGTTTCAGGGGATGAGTAGTCAGACACCGGGGTGATGCCACCCAGCAACTTGCAGTTTCTTTATTAGTTAAAAGTAAACTCCAGTGGTTCTTTATTAAGGAAATCATGGTGGAAAGCGCAGTCCCTTAACCACACCAAACACCGATGCTGCTTATTTTGCAGGTGATTTGCTATGGACGGATGAATTTAAAAAGTTGTTTGGTGTGCAGCAGGAAGGGCGACTCTATGGCTTCGTGGGATGGGAGTGCATGTATTTTGGAGTTACACAGTCCTCAGTTCACAGCTCGGTGTCCTCTCTGTGCTCTCTCGAGCACAATTCTTAATCTGAGCGCCTCAATTTTCTCACTTTTGAAACATGGGCGTTGATACCTTTCTTGTAGTATTGTGAGGATTAAATCAGATTATCACTGTAAAGTGCCTGGCCCCAAATTAATTTTGTATCAAAATTAGTTTCCTATTTTCTTTCTCAAATCCCATTTTTTTTTGGTTACATGATTATGTGATCTTAAACTAAAACATAGCTCCATCATCTTAAACTAAGACCTAGATTCTGTTGGAGGAAAAGTTGGTTAGGTAATTCTCTTTTCTGTCCCGTGGCTCCATAGACGAGGGCGCTGCCAACATTGTTTCGGTTCAGCATTTTAAATAAAACCACTGGCCTGTAGGAGAGACACCGGTATAAAGTATGTTAGGAGAAAGGACATAAATATTCTAAGCATATGATCAGAAACAGAGCTCTTGTTCGGGGGAGCTACTTTAGGATTTTTGAGTAATTCGGAATGGGAGGAACTCTAATACTATTTCCCTTCTTTTTTCTGCTTTAACCTGTGCATGGTTCCGAAGGGCCATTCATTGGCCTTTTTTGGCAACTCTTGCACTATTAGAGATTAAGTGTGGCCCTGTTTGCCAGACTTGGGACAGCCAGGATGACAGGAAAAAGGAGCCCACCGGTTCTTGCTTTAAATTTATAAAACTTTGTAGTGTTGTTTGGACAATTAAATTGAAAATAGGAAAATTGTTTTTTTTTTAAGCCTCGAATTCCCTAGTGTTCAAAATCTTTATTGAAGCCATCTATTTTGAAAAACAGTTATGCTTCTTATAATTAAGAGTGCCAAGCTTGGGTACAGCTTTTTTTTTTTTTTTAAAGGTTTCATTTATTTGACAGAGAGAGACACAGTGAGAGAGGGAACTCAGGCAGGGGGGAGTGGGAGAGGGAGAAGCAGGCTTCCCGCTGAGCAGGGAGCCCGATGCGGGACTCAATCCCAGGACCCTGGGATCATGACCTGAGCCGAAGGCAGACGCTTAACGACTGAGCCATCCAGGCGACCCTTGGATACAGCTTTTAAAAACAAACTGCATGGATTGCAATTTTTGTTTTAATGGCATCAAAATTAACAGATTGCCTTATATACGGCCATCATGTTGTATTCTGTGATTTTTTTTTTTCCCCTGCAGAGATGTTATGTATACATGCTCACTAATTTCATTGTTTGACTCATAAATATCTATCTTTGGTTTCAAAATGTGTGTGTGTGAGCATTGTTGGATGGTGCTAACCATCTGTAATGTTCTTCATTTCTCAGTAAAGAAATGGCGTGGGATGGTCAAAAATGAATTGCTTAGCAACATAGGACTTTTAAACAAACTGCTGCTTTTCAGGATCAGGGAAGAGAAAACCTATCCATGTGCTTGGTCAGTGATTGGGACAGAATTTTGCTACCCATAGCTCTTTTTAACAGCAATGGATGCCAGCAGGTTTATGACTCCATCTGTAGAGTTATTGCCCCAAGAAATAATATTTCAATTGTAGCTATCTCTGTGAGATATCTCTATAAAGATTCTCTTTTACTTTGTGCTTTGAAACATATACTGTCGATGGACCAGCCCTTCTTATGCCCAACACTGTTGACGATGTAGATAACAGAGGTGTCTGTACCAGTAAAGATTTTTTAAAAAATTGAAGCATTGAATGAAAACAGTGAAGTCTGCTGGAAACCACAGCAATATCTAATGCTTGAGCATTTCCAGAATCTGTATATTGCCCGGAAATAAGAACCGTTTGAGATAATCTAGAGTATCTTTCGGTTTAGTAGAGTGATTTTTCCACCCCCAGTAATACAATGACAAATCTTCTCGAAGTTGGCCTGATGATCTATGAAAATCTTAATTTGGACATATTGTACAAACAAGCACTATCTTCTCAAATGTATATTGCTTGAGAAGTGCGTTTTAGGAACAAGTGTGGTGCAAGCTGGCACACTGGTATAAAAGGTGTGGAAATGATAAATGTAGCAGACAGCTAAAGCTTTACTCTGCTCAGCACTCGAAATATAATTTCCAGTGAAGTTATCTTTAGCAATTACCCTCTGATGTTTCTTAAAAAGGTCTGCTACTCTGAATCTTTTTTTGGGTGCCTTGGAGTTTTGGATGATTGTTTTAGACACTTGGAATTACGCTGTTCTTTTGGGGCTTGTCTGAAGAAGGGCTGGTTTTCCTAATTCCTAATGCAGCAGCAATAAGAACACTATTTAGCACTTAGGAGGCTCCACTTCTCAATTTCAAAGCACTTTGCAAATATCAATTAATTGCTTTGAATGGGGAGTTCTGCAGCTGCTGGAGAAAAAAAGGAACACACAGTGATTGGCTCATTATCATTTACAGCTGTTGAAAAATGTTTTTCAAAGAAATAATTACAGATTTTCATATATATTTGAGAAAAAAGGAGCAGGGGGAAGGCTACTAAGGATTTTTTTTTTTTTTTTTAAACAAACGACTCTTGCCTTTTCATTTGGGTTTGAGAGCAGCATTTTTATTGCAATTACCCTTCCCTAGACAAAAAAGAAGAGGAGCCATCCCCTCGCCAAGAAAATGCAAGACTGTAAATCCTCTTTTGGAAAATAATCTCAATCTCACCACTTTTCAGTTTTGGGCTGTTGAGAATTTTTGTTTATCAGTCGTAGGACCGCTGCTGGACTCTCCTGGATGCAGCCTGATTTAATGTCTGATCCAGCGCCTGCTTTGTCCAGCTTTAATTACGCATGAAAGCAGAACAAGTAGACAATAATTGATAGTGCTTCTTGCATTGTTTTCTGCAGAGCTGTATCACCACAGGGGGCCAAAGGAAACTATCCAAACTGTCTGTCACCAGGCAGCCTGAGCCATGGAAACAGATTTCTTCCTCTCTCTTTTCTTTTTCATTCTTTTCTCTTTCCTTTTCTTTTCATAATGTGAATCTCCTGGCAGGGCAGATAAGCTGCTAATTCTATTAATTTTCTTATCAAAATCAGCAAGGTAACTGAAGCTTCCAATTTAGTGATTTATTATCCTGAGCAAGCTGTGCGGAGTGCACCTTTCATATTCTGTAATTGGCACTAGAGGGGAAGAGACTTTCAAGGGAGATGCACTCAGCTAACCGTTTCCATTTCAATTGACTATTGAGCAAACAAATGGAGTGTCCTTTCATTGGCTTAAATCATTTAAAATGATAAAGCTTGCAATTCTGCATTTGAATATATGCCAGTGGATATCTGTGTGCAAGATGCTGACCCCTAAGACATTAAAATATGAGCATAATAACATCCCACTATAGGATTTTGCCATCAATAAAACATCCAAGTGCGATATGTTAATTGACGTGCAAAAGGCCAAAATTGATCACACATGTAATCTGACCCTTATTATTACACCATCCCCCAAGCCCCTGGAAATAAACAGCTTTCCTTTGCAACTGACTGCTGGATTCTTTTGTATAGGAGAGGGGGAGGCATATGGTGGGCGCTGGTTCAGCCCTGAAATAGAAACCAGTGTCAAAGGCAGGAACCTCACCAGCTGGGAAGGAGAGAAAAGTGGTGAGGTGTTGGATGCCAAGGGTGGGGGGGGGGGGACTGATTCAGATGTAGATATAGAAGGGAGACTCGATTTCAGGTGGGAAAAGTAGCTACTCCTTGTTTGGTGTCATTTGAAAAGTTGGGGAGGGCTCCTCTACCCCCACTGTGACTCTCAGTGAAATAGAAACTCCATTATGTAAGCATAGTTAGTAGCGGAATGCTAGCTATAATTGTAGGTGCTTATGACCACCATTTTCCTCTGCAGAGTGAATTTTACATAGTAGTTGCTATCAACTAGTTTAATGACAGCAAATTGCACTATATACCTTGCACTATTTACGTCTAAGGGCAAAGTGTTAATTCCCCCATTTCATAGAGGATGCTGAGGGGTTGGAGAGATTAAGGAGCTTGTCTGATTTCCCTTGGTTAGAAAGTGCTCCATCTGGGATTTGAATTCAGAACCATGATTTTCAAAACTCTGTTCTCTAATCACCATACTGTTCTTCCTCTAGACTCGTACTTCTGGAAGAAATAACACCCCAGGTCCTTCCACGTCGGTATAAATCATACCTTGAATCACGCCATACTCAAACCTTTGAATTAGTTTTGGGTACTTAAAACTTCAAAGAAAACTCATATTAAAAATGGAATCACTGTTTCTCATGAAATACAGTTTTGACAATTTGGAACTTCCCCCTAATTCTTTGGGACCTTTTTCCCTTATATTTCCAGGGACTATTCTCCCTCATAGGGGGCTGTCCGTGGTGCCTGGGGCTGGGAGATGTACTGCAATAGTGTACACAGTGATTTAGACATTTGTTTGGGCTTTTAATCTTTTCTCATCTACACGCACCACCAAAATAAAAACCAGTGAAGTATGTACCCTATAAATCTGCTTGTTCTCTCACTCCCCAGAAATATTTCAGAAAGAACCTGACACTTGTAATCAGAACTGGGCTTAGATGCTGCCTCCTTTTGATTCAGCGATCCTGCACCCCTTCCTTTTCCGTTTTAAACAGCACGAAAGTAGTGGAGGCCAGAAGGGCACTGGCGGGAGCAGCGCTGCGGTGGGAAGGGTGGAAAATCCACTCGTGGGAGATGAATCTCCACCTGACTGCAAGTGTGTAGATTATTGAGTTAAGAGAGGAACAAGTGCGAGTGCAGTTAGTAAATGCTGTAGCTCATACAGGTGGGGAGGAGGCCCTGGGTCTTCCCAGGGGGTGCAGCGAAAAGGCAGGTGTGTCGTGACAGTGATGCAGGGCAGATGTTCTTCGAGAATAGAATTGCAAAAGACCTTTGGAGGTTATTTAGGAACAGAAGAGACTGGACAATAATTAGTAAGAGTTGGGTCTAAAGAAAGGCTTTGTGGGACCTTGTTAAAAAGAAAAGGAGAAAGTAAATAATACTTACGGGATAATAATTCTCTGGGTTGCTGGGAGATATGTAAGACCAAACCATCTCAAATCAGTGAGAGGAAATAATGGAAAAGTGGACCAAAGGAAGAGGGGAAAGAGCTAAAACTATGTTAGCGGTAATTATTACTATTTGGGAAACATTGTGTCATGCATTGGGCCAGGTGCTTTCTCTATATTAGCTCATAAGATTATTTTTCCCAGTTTATAGATGAAGAAATTGTCTCGTTCTCATTCTGTGCTCTAAATTATTTTGCAAGAATATTACCAGTGTGATACATTTTAGAATTTTTGTATGTCTACCATTGGTGGAATACTAGCTATAAAGACATGGATATTGTGAATTAAAAAGAAAAAAAAGTACATAGGAAACACTACATCAGAAACTAATGATGTAGGGCGCCTGGGTGGCTCAGTTGGTTAAGCGACTGCCTTCGGCTCAGGTCATGATCCCAGAGTCCCGGAATCGAGTCCCACATCGGGCTCCCTGCTCGGCGGGGAGTCTGCTTCTCCCTCTAACCCTACCCCCTCTTGCGCTCTCTCTCTCTCTCAAATAAATAAATAAAATCTTTAAAAAAAAAAACTAAAAAAAAAAAAAGAAACTAATGATGTAATGTATGGTGATTAACATAACATAATAAAATAAAAAAATGGAAAAAAGTACATAGGAAACAAAAGAGTTTGAGAATAGTTGATTCAGGGGTTGGAATAATGCACGAAGATTATGTAAACCCTGATTACTAATAGTACAATGGGTCAAGTCACAGAAATTCTCTGATCTTCAATGTGAGATGGCATGAAATTTCTGCTGTTATCTACGAGAGATATTTTGAAAATAATCAAAGCAGATATACTAAGGCAAAGCCTAATTTTAAAGACAGGCATTAATAAGACAAATTATTTATGATTTTAAAATGACCATCGATGTGCTTTTCAAGGAAGAATGATGGCCCACCAGGCTAGCTAGGATAAAACTAGAACTCTCTTCTCCGTTTGCTTCCAAGTTTTTATCTGCACCTTCTGTGTACAAAGGTGACTTTGACTTCAAAGGGCGATGGGAATTGGATCTGGTATGAAAATGGGACTAGGAGATATATGGTCTTTCAGGAAAAGGTCATTACGTACTGTATAGAAGCTCAACTTCTATTTTGGTTAAATACTTTTTTTCAGTGGGATTTACTAGCTAATTACTTCCCCGGCTTTGTGGCTGGGCAAGACTTACCTGACCTATAATGTCTGCTGAAGGACTTCAAGCCTCAAGGTTTGTGTTGCTTTTATGTAAAATTATTAATATTAATGATAATTAACCATGAGTAGTAACTAGGGTGGGCCAGATGGCCTTTCCTCCTTTCAAAACTTCTTTATGTTCTTCGTTTCAAAAGGTAGAGGTGATAATGCAAAGATACAAGTGACATTTTAAATTAAATTATTGATCTTGAAGTGAAGTTTAAATAATTTACTCAACAAGAGGACTGCCTTTCACTTGTATCACATTAGAAGCTCTAAATACCATCTGCTTATATCACAGGAAAACTGTTTGTCTGTTTGTAGTCATGCTGAGTGTGGGGCTCCTGTTGGCCCCATTTTTAAGACCCTCATCCATTAATCTTACTAGGTATTAGTTGGGATCACTGGTAATTAGTCTTTTAAGTTGCATCCAGATGGGGTCTATAAATTATTAGAAGTTTACTGCCAGGCACAAGTAAGGATGATTCATGGACGGATGGCACTTTCCTCTGCCCTCTGATAAGAAGTTCTGAAGAGTAGGCACTTGGTGAGACTAACCTTCACGCTTTGTCTTGATTCCAACAATTGCTGACTGTTACTTCTGGTATATCTGAAAACACAAAAGGTTGACCTGTTCAAATTTTTTAGAGTTATTTTATATTCTCTATCCCACCTCTTTTGGTTCCCCCTTCTGTTCTTCCTTCCTTTATATCAGTAGCATGTCTCTCCAGAAGCAGCCTCGATTGCATTGGATGTAGTATTGCCAGGAATCTCCTTGCCTTGGCCAGTGAGAATGGTGTTGGAGATAGGGGGGTCGGGTGGGGTGACCAGATTAGATTTTTATCATTGGGGACTTAACCTTGAATATATGGGTCATCCAGTTGTAATCCTCACTGCAGGCATATAGATTAAAAGAAAGAGAGTTGGCCATGTGGTTTATGCTGATCCTCTTGTACCTTTTTCTTATTGTACTTTCTTGGCAAAATCTTCCTCCTTCCTAAACCCTGATAACCACTTATATCTTTTCACACCTATATTCAAGCGGTGAAGCGTATTGGAGACAGTGAGGTGAGAGATTGGTAGGACTATAAATTTTATAATTACTATGTAGTTATTGTACAATTAGACAGAAGTCCAACTTAAGCTAGCTTAAGGAAAAGTGGAAATTTATTGGTTTATGTAGTGAAAAGCTAAAGAAGTGGTCAGGCTTTAGGCAGGGCTGGCTCTAGACATTCAAGCAGTATCATCAGGGCACTGCTTTCTTTCCAGCTTGGTGAAGAGATCACATCTAGCAGCCTTAACTAAGTTTACATTATTTGTGTACTTTTAATAACAACGGGAGGGAAAGAATGTCTTTCCTGACAATGATAGTGAAAATTTTATGTTTTTATGTTTTTTTCTTAAGGATTTTATTTATTTATTTGAGAGAGAGAGAGTGAGCATGAGCAGGGAGAGGGGCAAAGGGAGAGGGAGGAGGAGAGTTCCCACTGAGCAGGGAGCCAGATGCGGGGCTCAATCATAGGACCCTGGGATCAAGACCTGAGCCAAAGGCAGACGCTTAACCAACTGAGCCACCCAGGCGCCTGCTGGCAGTGAAAATTTTAGACTATACTCTGAGTGGCCTAGCTTGGGTCACATGCTCATCCCTGGACCAATAACTCAAGTCTCAGTCCTACAACCACTGGTAGGGTAGGGTCATGATCCATGCTAGTAGAGTGGGGGAGGGGAGCATGTATGTCAATAATCAAACTCAAAAGTGTTCCCAAAACTGCTTGGCACTCCTACTACACTCTTCTAGTTCAAGTTGCATGTCCACTCTTTTTTTTTTTTTTAATTTTGTTTATTTATTTATTTGAAAGAGAGAGAGCCCGCATGCGCTAGAGGGGGAGGGGCAATGGGAGAGGGAGATGCAGACTCCCCTCTGAGCAGGGAGCCCCACATGGGGCTCGATCCCAGGACCCTGGGATCATGACCTGAGCTGAGGGCAGACGCTTAACTGAGTGAGCCACCCAGGCGCCCCTACATGTCCACTCTTAACAACAAATATTTTAAATCATCTCTACTTTTATCAAAACTCTCATCTCCCGGGAGCCTGGGTGGCTCAGTCAGTTGAGCATCTGCCTTTGGCTTGGGTCATGATCTCAGGGTCCTGGGATCGAGTCCCACATTGGGCTCCCTGCTCAACGGTGAGCCTGCTTCTTCCTCTGCCATTCCCACTGCTTGTGCTCTCTCTCTCTGTCAAATAAAGAAATAAAATCTTAAAAAACAAAAACAAAAACAAAAAAAACCTCTCATCTCCCTCCTCCTCCCCCTAACTTTTTCTCTGACTCTCAGTGGTAAATGTCCTTTCCCTCAGTCTTACAAAGAAAGTTCACAACAGATAGAGAACCCTACCATCAATTTCCTGCCACCTAACACTTATGCAAATGCAAGGCTTACATTTCCATTCATCCTCTTCCCTTCCCTTACAATTGGGACAGGGGCTCCTCTTTCTACTTATGGCCAGTGCCATTACTGTGCTTTTTCTTATCCTCTAACACCTGTATGCTAACCATTGCCCATCTCTTTCATGCACATTCTACTATATTCCTCTACTGGCACATTCCCATTCTCTCTTTCTCTTTTACCTTTTAATAAACTCTCCATTAATCCTACATCCCTTCTTTAGCTATGGCCCTAATATTTTCCTTCCTTCAAAGCCAAATGTCTTATGAATAATGACAATCCTTGTTATTGCCATTTCCTTACTTCCCACTTATTTCTCAACCCACTCTTGTCTAACTCTGACCAAAACAGCAAGCCCTATTATGTCCCTCCTGCTTAAAACCCTTCAGTATTTGTCCACCGCTCTTAGGATAAATATCCAAATTCTCGAAGTGGCTTAGAAGGCCCTGGATAGTCTGGCTCCTCTGGAGATCTCTAGCTGTATCCTGCACCAGTCTCTTTATTTCCACTACCACTATTGTCTTTCTTTTTTTTATACATATTCTATCACATTCCCAGCAGGAACCAGCTGGTACATTCAAGTTGTGTGATTGAGGAGAGATTATGAGGAACTATGTACAAAGGTATAGTCAGGGTTAAGAGAAAGCAACAAGAGATGATGATGCATCTGAGAGCTGAGAGCTGTTACCAAGAATGTAGGTCCCTGTGGGTGTCTTAAGAAGGAATGATTTCAGGTTCCTGAGATGGCCCTTGCATGTAGCAATGGGATAAGACTACCTGACAGGAGCTGTGCTCCTAGAGAGACTGCCACAACAATCGCTAACCCAAGGACCTGCAGGAAGAGAACCAGGAGATTAAATGCCTCAAACAATTGGCTGAACATTAGTAGAATCCAGGGGGCAAAGGACCTAAGTGATACATAGACGTTAACCTTTTGGGGTCCAGATCAGGGTAGAGAAGGGTGGAGAGTGGATTAGGAAGGGCAGTGGATAATCTCCAGCTCTTTCCAGCCATGACAGTGGCACATACTCTGTTCCTCTGTCTAGATACCCTCTTTTTCTTGCTGATCCTCTTCAACTAGTTAATTCTTTTTTATCCTTTATTTATTTTTAAAAATATTTATTTATTTATTATTTTAGAGAAAGAGAGGAAGAGGGAGTGCTAGTGTGGGGTGGAGGGGCAGAGGGAGAGGGAGAGAGAGGATCCCAAGCAGACTCCCCACCGAGTGCGGAGCCCTATATGAGGCTTGATCTCACGACCCTGAGATCATGACCTGAGCCAAAATCAAGAGTTGGATGCTTAATCGATGGAGCCATCCAGGTACCCGTCCTTTTTATCCTTTAAACCTCAGCTTGAGTGCCTGTGTCTTAGAGAAACTATCTTTAATCAACTCATAGGTCAAGGCCCTTCATTTATTCTCATGGAGTCTGGTTCCTTTCCTTCTCAGGACTTATCTCAGTTTGTAATTATCCTGCTATTAGTGCGAAAATTTCAATTTAACTAATGTCTGTCTCCTCCATAAGGCTGTATACTCTCTGACTCTTGTTGCAGGCCCTAACACACAATGCCTGGAATATAGCAGGAACTCACTAAATACCTGCTAAATGAATAGACTAGAAATGTAATCAAAGCGCATGAAAATATTTACCAAATCTCATTTACAACTGCTTTATAAGTCCTTTTGCCACTCTGTTGCCTTTGGTCTAGGCACATGCTGTTTTGCTAGGCTGACAATTCTTCAGTACTTTGGCCAGCTGGGCATAATACTGCCTATTGGTAAGGTAGCTTGAGATTCATGATTCTCTCATGATGTTTTAGGTCAATGTATTGTTTTTCCCTTGTTAGGCTTGTGCTTGGTCAGTCACCTTTCACTAAATGCAAAATGTCTGATTGACACCAACCTGCTTTTCTTTCTAGGGCAGGAAATGATTTAATGCCTTAAAAATGACCTAGATGGCCGCTGTTAAATGTTCTGCTTCTTGCCATCTCAGTTCAGTACAGGTAACACACATTTATTGAGGGCCTACTATGTGCCAGACAGTGTTAAGTACTGGAGATGAGAAGATGAATAGGATATAATCCCACTTTTAAGAAGTTTAGAATCTGAAGACGCCTGGGTGGCTGAGTTGGTTAAGCATCTGCCTTCTGCTCAGGTCATGATCCTGGGGTCCTGGGATTGAGTCCCACATCAGACACCCTGCTCAGTGGGGAGCCTGTTTCTCCCTCTCCCTCTGCCTGCCACTCCCCCTGTTTGTGCTCTCTCTCTCTCTGGCAAATAAATAAATAAAATCCTAAAAAAAGAAGTTCAGAATCTGAAGAGGGAAACAGACACATAATTAATTAATTAATAGACAGTCTGGTAAATGCGGTGATTAGAAATGGATTTTCTTGAAGTTAATGAAGCTTAAGCTTCAGAACTCCCACTTGCTGGGCCTGTTCCAAAGCCCCACCAGTGTGTTCACATGGTCATATATTTTTGTAAAATTTGCAAATGTTAGCTATTTTAACTGCATTCAGATAGGAGTACACTCTGTCCTCTGACTTCCACTGCATCTCACCTTCCCCTGTGGCAAGTAGCATAAAACTAGCAGCAGACATTTTTGGGATTTGGATAAGAGGAAGTCAGGTTGAGTATGTTTTGGGGGGAGGGGTTAGTGGGATATTTTTAGGTGTTTCTCAGTCGTCCATGTATAATTAAGCTATTACTGATTGTCTTGGTGTAGAAATGGCTCCTGGGAATGCTTGTATGGCCTATTGTGTCAACTCAGCTGACATTGTGACATCAGGGTGGGGCCAGAGTTTGTAAGATGATAATGAATGTGTTCCACAGTCCTGGCACAAAAGGAATGTGGGTAGAGGAAAAACAAGATTTGAAACAGTCAGAAGCCAGAAGCTCTTCTGTGGAAAATTCTTCCAGTCATCCAATGTGTTAAACTATAAGCAAAGGTTTCGATTCTCACTGATGTCTAGTTGAAATAGAAGCTCTTTCATATACAGTTATAAACATACCACATGTTGTTTTGTGAACAGGAATCATGCAAAATAGTATTTATCAGAAATTCTGTGTTTGTAGCAATGCAGGGAGAGTTTGTGTATCATGTAGCATGTTTTAGGAGGCCCAACTACCAGTAATAAAAAACAAATATTGATCAACTGTGGCAAAGGAAAGATGGAATTCTATTTCTCCTCTCCCTATGAAAACTTTTACAAAATCATTGTCATATGAAGAGGTGATCAAGAGTATGCAACTAACAAGTAGGAAACACATAGCGAAGGTATTTGAAAGGTATCAGGCAGTTAATAAACTAAATATGATGTTATTTTTTTCTGTTTTTTTGATAGCCTGTTTTTTGACTCTTCAGTATTTGTAATTTGATGTGATTTTTCTCATTACAAATAATATTCAGTTTTGCATCTAGCTTTGCATTTGTAATTTTGTATTCTTTTGCCTACAGAGGGTCACAGAAATTCTATTTCAGGCCCCATAAGGTTGCTCCCATTTTTACGTATGATGTCTTTATCTTATAGCTGTTGTCAAGAAAGAAAGTTTGGGATGGAATCTATAGGGTCCTATGGATTGATTTTAAATCCTCTGTAGAAAAAGGGGGGTCGGGAATTGATGGAAACTCAAGGGTGTTTGGGACTTCAGGCACGGCTCTGCTTTAGAGCTTAGGTGGCCATCTTCCTGTGTCTTCATGGAACCCAGTTTCATTCTGGGATTACCCTTTTGGCATGAAGAGTGGTGTACACTTAATGGTGTGTGATAGCCAGGAAGTTTCTCTGAGTGGCTGTGCAGGCTACAGAGGTGGAAGGTGGGAATCAGAGGCAAAGAGAAAGAACAGGTAGCCATCTAGCCCTGTGGTGGCTGCAGCTGGAAAACTGGTTAGTGGATGCATTTATTTATTCAATAAATATTTATTGAGTGCCTAGTGCACGCCAGATCCTATTCTAGGCTCTGGGCCTACAGTAGTGACTAAAACATATAAAACTCCTGGTTTCTGTGGACTACATGGGAGATATCCCTTGAAAATGATAAGAAATAATAAATGGAACTTTGTGAAGGAAGGAAGTTATATTACCACACAGGTAGGGGCCATAGAGATAATGGACTTCTGGTTTCCAAATGTTATAATTAGGCTTAATGCAAATCCTGTGTTGTACTCCATTATATGACAGTGGTTATTTTCATATAAAAATCAAGTTTTCCCTGACAACTCTTTGAGAAAAACTAATAGGTCAGGAAGGTGTGCTATTTGAAGCCTGGTTCATAACCCCCCACCTCCCCCCTCTGGTGAGTTTTACAGTAAATTGAGAAAAAAATCAAGGGAACAATAGAGCCAGGTTTGTGTTGATATGGATTACTCTTACGTCTCTGTGGGCTTCAAGTCAGGAAGCAGGAAGATTAGTTAGGGGGCTAGTGCAGCACTCCACACTGGAGATGATGAAGGCCTGAGGCAGAGCTGGGGAAGTTGGGAGGGAAGAGAAGGGTCAGATTCAAATGATAGTTGGGAAGTAAAATTAGCAGAACTTGAAAACTGATTGAATGGGAATGGAGGCAGGAATGAGAGAAGTTGAGGAATATTCCCAGGATTTTTTTTTTAAACCAAGAAACAGACTATTTTTTTTTTTCAAGATTTCATTATTCATTTGAGAGAGAGACAGAGCACACAAACAGGGAGAGAGGCAGAGGGAGAGGGAGAAGCAGACTCCCCACTGAGCCAGCCGGGGAGCTGGATGTGGGGCTCGATCCCAGGACCTGGAGATGATGACCTGAGCCAAAGGCAGACGGTTAACCATCTGAGCCACCCAGGCGCCCCTCCCAGGATTTTTGAAGTGGATGAGAGGCCACCAAGTGAGAGGGACTATAAAGGTAGAAGAACATTTTAGGGATAAAATAATGAATTCAATATTGGGTGTGTGGAGTTTGAGGTGTTCATGAATGTCTGATGGAAATGACCATTAGGAAGTTGGATTTTCACATCTGTTAGGGAAGTACTTTGGACTAGAAATGAACATTGGCAATTATTGGAATACAGGCTATACTTAGAGCAGAAGCAACAGATGAGACTGCCAAGGAGAAGTGGGAGAGGAGTGGAGAAGAGCAGTAGCCCAAGGATGGAACCTAGGAGATAGCTAACACCTAGACTGTGGGAAGAGGTATGGGGCCCAGAGGAATGGGAAGCGTCTGTATTACTCTTTTGTGGAGTGAGCAAATATGGAGCTGCTGAGCCTTGTTTATTCATTGGAGAAATATTCATTAAATATCCCTGGATATGTTGCAACATTTCCCACTAATTACTTGGGGTCTGGCATCAGATGCCCAGATGGTTGCATTGTTGAAAACACATATGATTAACTCCTTGGTGGGAAGAAGTGGCTCTAAGTAAGGTCCCACGGCCCATGGCAGGAAGGCCCAAGACGTTGAGCATGAAGTTATCAAAGCTGTTGTGAAGACTGGCCAGATGGGGACCGGGGACAAGGGCCGTGTGTGGCGAACGGGCTGGCCTGAGGGACGCCACGTGTTGGACACTGGAGGCATGCTGTGTAGCTTCTGTTGCTGGACCGCGAGCATGTCTGGTACGTTGCTGGCAAGCACCGCTTCCAGCACAAGTGCGTGAATCCCTCCTTAAGCCATGAGGCTGCGACTTGCCTGTTTCCTCCCCCAAAGCAGCCTTCACAATCTGTTCAGTGCTGTCCCTGCGCTTGGGAGGGGGTGGGAGAACTATGATTCGCTGTCTGTGATGCTGTGGCAAGGAAGAGTGGACTAATGTCCTGCTTTCGGGGAAGGATGAAGAAAGAAAAGGAAAACTTCTCATCATTTTAGATGTAGAGTTTGATTCCAACACTAGGTAAGAGGACACCTAACTTGTGGCAATAATCATTAATGTAACCCATCAAATATGTCCATGGAGATTTCGAGGTTGATAAAATTCTCAAATAGAAAATGTTCAAGGATCTCAGAAGAATCATAATGGCCTTGGAAAAGAGGACCTAGTTAGTCTCAAAGGAATATAGAACAGCAGAGACAGGTTTTGGACATTTTTGTCTTTTAAAGAAGAAACTCTTAAGACAAAGATGGCTTCTTTCTTTTTTTAAACAAGCGAACAGTTGTTGATTCTAATTGTAAGCTCCCTTCCATTTTTGTTTCTTGCACTGTATCTTTGGGGACAAAAAAACTATAGAACAGGTGGCCATGTGTTAGCTGCTTTAAAATATCTTCATCTGATCCTCAAATCCTTGTGATATGGGCACCATGATCTCTACAAAGGAGAAAACAGAAGCTCAGAGAAGTGATGTGCTGTGCTTTTTTCTCAAAGCTGCTAAGTGTTAGAACTGGGATCTGAACCCAGAGAGTGGGGCTCGGCCTGGGTCTCTCCATTCTTTATCACAGCTGCACTTCTTGGTGCCCCCCACTTTCCATGCTAGACGCCGTGGTGTCTGTTTTTGGATATGGGGGCATGGCTTCTAATCAGTTTCACATCTGAATCAAGAACTGGGTTATGGGAATGTCTCAAGACAGAGTGGGCTGAAGGCTCTGGTGGTCTCGCATGCTGCCTCTGCCAGGCATAGTGAGAAGGAAGGAGAGGCTACAGTTTGTGGCTCATTCCACTTGGTTCTCCCCACCATTAAAGCTCCCCCATGGGAGACTGTGAGCGAGGGGATGAGGTGGAGGGAGCACGCCTCACCGTTGGACTCAGACCCAGAGTCACCACCGTGGGGTGGCTGTGGTGGGATCTGGGCACAGGATGTGTTGTCAGGTTAGGCTCCTCAGGGTAAAATAGATCAGGGCCTGTTTTTAGCCTTCAAGTTGCATTGGGAAAGGCAAAATCAGAATATGTAAGAAGGCATGTAAATACATGCCGCATTCAGTTTAAGTAGAACTTGTTCCCATTGGAAGATAGTTTTACTGACAGCTTACGTTGTGTTGCTAATCAGATTCCATCACCTGTTTCTCCTAATAGTCACAGCATTTAGGTGGTGGGACAACGGCATTGGGAGATTTCTCTCAGTTGATTGATCTTTGATTTTTATGTTGTTTGTCCCTTTTGTTTGCAGCATTGTTAACAGACAAGTTTTGAGTGGAGTTTAGGACTGTCCTCAGTTTCTTTTCTTTTCTTTTTTTTTTTAGAATAACAAAAAATATTTTACTAAAACATAAGATTTACAGAAGGTTCCAGACAAGCCATACAAAACACAAATGTCCTCAGTTTCTGATGAAGGCATATCATAAAACCTCAAATCAAATTATGAGCTAAGTATGCGTGGCTCCTTACTTCATTACAAAAACCTAAGTGTAAATTCTGCTGATTGCCCAATGTCCAGTTTAGAAAGTCATTATCCCGTGAATATCTTCAGGATACACGGTCATTGCTTTCAGTGTTAGGCTTGTTGCAGAGATTCCCTATTACCAGATGGAAGTCATCTTACTAAAAGTTGCTTGACCTAGTTGAGTCATGATGCACTCTGAGTGAATTAATCAGTCTTTATTTCACTCTTTTGTTGCCCTTGTAACACTTCAGGGTCTTAAAAAATGGGGTCTGGTAAAATTTCTTCTTTTGTTTCTAGTTGCAAGATTGAATACATAATGTGGTTTTGCAGATCTGATGGCAAGAGTTTGGCTAGCTTCCATACTCATTTAAAAATCACTATTGGTGCCTCTGCTGGAGGGGTTTTCAATTCACCATCTCTAATCTGGCCTTCTGAAAGATTTAGTGACCAGATGTCCAGGATCAGTGAGGAAGATCTTGCCTGCCAGAGTCAATATTTTTTCCCTACCATCCTGCTGGCCCAGGGATTTGAAAATCCCTATCAAGAGTGGCTAGCTGTGGATGTCTCTAGTAGAAGTATTGCTAACCAGATTCTAGGTTACTAGACTAACCCAGTTCTAATATATTTAAAACTTTTGACGTTTTTATCTTTATAAATTCTTCTTTTTATCAACTTAATTTTTTTAACTACCTTTTCTATGCTTTCATTTCATTCCTCTTCTTATCTTTGACTTTATTTCTTCCCACCCACAGAGATATTTCTACCATGATTCCATTTTGCTCTTGATTTCTCTATTTGCCTGATGTAACTGTGCCAAGCAAGTAGCCTTGCTACTTGAAGTGTGGTCCTTAGACCACCAGCACCAGTGTCATTTGCAAGCCTTTAGAAATGCAGAGAGATAAAGGGAGGTATTGGTCAAAGAGTACAAAATTTCAGTTATGCAAGGTGAATAATTTCTGGAGATCAGATGTATAGCAACGTGACTATAGACAACAATACTGTATTGTATACTTGTAATTTACGAGAGGGTAGATCTTAAGTGTTCTCACCACACACACACACACAAACACGTGTGCACGCACACACACGAGAAAATGGCAACTATGTGAGGTAATGGATATGCAAATTACTTGATTGTGATTTTTTTCCCCTAATGTATAGTATGTCAAAACTTCAAGTCGTATACCTTAAATATATACAATTTTTACTTGTCAATTACACCTCAATAATGCTATAAGAAAAGAAAAAAAGGGATGTAGGATCTCAGTTCTTATTTTAAATCTATTGATTCAGAATGTGCTTTCACAAGCTCTTCAGGTGATATGTATATATATTAAAGTTTGAGAAGCTCTTTTTCCATGTGGTCTTGCAAACTCAGTTTCTCCTAGCAGCGGGGACAGAAGGGACAGTTACCAAATACTCTTCACTTTGTTGATGTCCTGGGGCAACCACCAACACTTGCAATTGGGGAGTGGATGCCAGGGAAAAAAATTGCACAGCTGGGTTGGAACCATGTTCCCAAGGCGGGTGGTCCTGCCAGGGCTCTGGATAAGTGGATTATCTGCTGATTTTCATTATCTGCACCAATCTGGTACTCCCCTCTCTCATACTTTCACAGCAAGGCAATGAGGCCACGGCAGGATGAAGCTACATTTCAAATGAGAAAAAAAGTGTCACTTCAGAGCAAGAGTCCACAGAATGGTAAGGAAACAAACAGATGTCTCAATTTCAACTACACGCACTAAGTGACACATTTCACAAGGCAACCAGATGCTCCGTTTCATCCGTGTAACAGCTATTCCCCATGAGACGGGGAAGTGGGTGAGCGAGCCCCACCACTCTGGGACTGGCGAGTGCCTGATGTGACAGCCTCGTCATGGGGAGCACACAGTTCATAATTTTTTTTTTCAAGTTACCATAACAGTTGCAATAGTTATATATCTACATTTTCACAAACTATAGAAGGTCAGGAGAAATTAACCATGGCAGTGCATCTCAGGCTTTAATATGAAGTTCAAAGGCATATGAATCTCCTGGGGATCTTGGTCAAAGTGCAGGTTCTGAGCCTGTAGGTCTGGGATAGAGCCTGAGGTTCTGCATTTCTGACAGGGTCCCAGGGGATTCCGATGCTGCACTTTGAGTAATAAGGACCTGGGGTAAGCTCTTGCCTATTCTTCCCCAAATAGGAGTTTCAAACTGGAGAGCAATTAGCGTTTTCAAATGCAGTGCTACTTGGGCTACTTTTCTGCTTCAGAATGAGCTTAGGAAGTTTATTAAGATTTAGGAGAGTAATTCTAGTGGTGCATTTTCTTTTTTAAAAATTAAACTTCATATCTCTTGCTACCATAGATTCATCCAGAACAGAAAGACAAAGTACATCAGCCTTCAGTCCCTTTTGGCTCCAATCCATCCAGTGTACTGTCACCAACATAATCTTCCTGAAACACTGCTTTCACCATGTCACTGCTCTGCTCAAGAATTTACAGTCATTTCTTATTTCCTATAGGATCAAGTCGAAATTCATCTGCCAGGCTTTCAAGGACTCTCATAACTTGGCTTCACTCTATTTATTCAATCTCATTTTCTTCCACTCCTCAGCCAGAACTCTCCCTGTCAGTCCAGCCTGCCTCTGTGTCCCTCCCCTCCATCGCCAGAGCATGCTGTGCTGCTCCCCCGAGTCAAATCGTGCTGTTTCCATAGCAGAACTCCAGGACCCACTGACCAGGGACACTGCCTCTCACTTTTTCGGATCATGAGGACCATATTTTCCTATGAATTCCAATGGTCAAACAGTCCAGCACGTATTTATAGTTTACGAATAATCCATTTTTGCAGATGTAATTAGTCAAGATGAGGTCTGGGTTAGGGTGGGTCCTAAATCTAGTGACAGGTGTCCTGAAAAGAAGAGAAAGTGCACAGAGACACAGACAAGGAAGGAGGCCACGTGAAGACAGTGGCGGGGATTGGAGTGATGTTGCCACAAGCCAAGGAAGGCTGGGAGCTACTCTGGAAGAGGCAAGGAAAGACCGTCCCCTAGAAATTTTGGAGGGAGTGTGGCCCAGCAAACACCTTGATTTTGGCATTCTCGCCTTTAGAATTGTGAAAAAATAAGTTTCTGTTGTTTAAAGCCATCAGATTTATAGTAATTTGTTATAGCAATCATAGGAAACTAATATACCTTGTATTAATTTTTATTTAATGTAGTTGTGTTAGCCTTGGCTGTTTAACTATATCCCAAGTCTTTAGAGATAGGGACTCTTGTGCTCTTCTAATACTCCCTAGAATGCTTTGTGTGGGGCTAAAATAGGAAAGTGAAAATATCAGTGGCTTTTTTTCTCATTTTTTTAAAAAAAAGATTATTTATTTATTTATTTGAGAGGGAGAGAAAGAGAGAGAGAGAGAGAGCACAAGGAAGGGGAGGGACAGAGGGAGAAGCAGACTCCCTGCTGAGCAGGGAGCCCAACCTGGGGCTCAATCCCAGGACCCTAAGATCATGACCTGGGCGGAAGGCAGATGCTTAACCTACTGAGTCACCCAGGCACCCCTCTTATTTTACTTTTGTTGTTGTTGTTGAATATATCACACATACTATAAGGTGCAAAAATCTTAAGTGTACAGCTTGACAATTTACAAGAAAATAAACACACTCATGGAATCACTACCCAGATCAAGATAGAGGACATTCATAGCACCCAGAAGCCTCCCCCTGCTGCCTCCCAGCTAGAACCAACTTCCGTCACCACACATTAGGTTTGCCTGTTTTTGAATTTTATATAAATAGAATCATACAGAGGCTCTATCCATCAACACTGTGCTATGGGATTCATTCATGTTGCTGTGTGTGACAGATACTTTTTCATTAAATGAATAGATCACTGTTTTTATTCGTTCTGTTCTTGCAGTTCATGTGAGTTGATTCCAGTGTGTGGTAATGTTGGTCCTGTACTGTATTTTGCTGCACGTATAAACAGACGTGCACTGTTGGGTCTGTCCCTGTGAGTGGATTGCTGAGTCAGGGGCTCATCCATGTTGCCAGTAGATTGTTCCTTTTTATTTTAGTATCCCATTGTTTCTTTGTTCACCCGCTGGTGGACACTTGAGTTGTTACCAGTATGAAACCATTGCAAATAAAAATGTGTGAATATTCATTTTTTTGGTGGACATATATTTTCATTTCTCTTGGATGTGGAGTATCTAGAAGTGGAATTGTTAGATCACACACTAAGCATGTATTTAACTTTGTAAGAAACTATCCAAATGTTTTCCAAAGAGGTTATACCATTTTTTACTCCCACCAGCAAAGTGTGAGGATTTTAGTAGCTGCACGTCCTCACCAACACATGTATTGTCAGTTTTCCGAGTTTTAAGCTTTGGAATCAGTGTAAAATACTATGTCATAGTGGTTTCGATTTAATTTCCCTAAATGACCACTTACGTTGAGCCTCTATTTATGTGTTTATCAGGCATTTATATAGATTCTTCTGTAAAATGTCTACTAAGTCTTTTGCCCATTAGTTTATTGGGTTGTTTGTCCTTTTACTGTTGATTTATAGAGCACTTTTTTTTAAATTTAAAATTAAAAAAAGTTAATTTTAATTCCAGTATAGTTAATATAGTGTTATCTTAGTTTCAGGTGTACAATATAGTGATTCAGCAATTCTGTACATTACTCAGTGCTCATGATAAGTGTACTCTTTAATACCCATCACCTATTTCACCCATCCCCCACACACCTCCCCTCTGTTTGTTCTCTATAGTTAAGGGTCTGTTTCTTGTTGTTTCTCTCTCTCTCTTTTTTCATTTGTTTTAAATTCCACATATGAGTAAAATCATATAGTATCTGTCTTTCTCTGACTGGCTTATTTCACTTAGCATTGTATTCCTTAACTTCATCCGTGTTGTTGCAAATGGCAAGATTTCATTCTTTTTTTTCTTTGGCTGAATAATATTCCATTGTATATGTGTATATATACCACCTCTTTATCCATTCATCTATCAGTGGACACTTGGGCTGCTTCCATAATTTGGCTATTGTAAATAATGCTGCAATAAACATAAGGCTGCATATATCCTTGTGAATTAGTGTTTTTGTATTCTTTGGGTAAATACCCAGTAGTGTGATATTGGATCATAGGGTAGCTCTATTTTTAACTTTTCGAGGAACCTCCTCCATACTGTTTTCCACAGCGGCTGCATCAATTTGCATTCCCACCAACAATGACCAAGTGTTTCTTTTTCTCCACATCCTTGCCAACACTCCTTGTTTCTTGTGTTTTTAATTTTAGCCATTCTGACAGGTATGAGATGTTATCTCATTACCGTTTTGATTTGCATTTCCCTGATGATGAGTGATGCTGAGCGTCTTTTCATCTGTCTGTTGGTCATCTGGATGTCTTCTTCGGAGAAACGTGTATTGATGTGCTCTGCCCATTTTTAAATGGATTATTTGTTTTTAGGGCGTTAATTTGTATAAGTTGTTTATATATTTTGGATACTAACCCTTTATTGGATATGTCATTTGCAAATACCTTCTCCCGTTTAGTAGGCTGTCTTTTAGTTTTGTTGATTGTTTCCTTCGCTGTGCAGAAGCTTTTTATTTTGATGTAGTCCCAATAGTTTATTTTTGCTTTTCCCCCACTTGCCTCAGGAGACAGATCTAAAAATATGTTGCTATGGCTGATGTCAAAGAAATTACTACCTGTGTTCTCTGCTAGGATATTTATGGTTTCATGCCTTACATTCAGGTCTTTAATCCATTTTGAGTTTATTTTTGTGTATGGTGTAAGAAAGTGGTCCAGTTTCATTCTTTTGCATGTAGCTGTCCAGTTTTCCTAATGCCATTTGTTGAAGAGACTGTCTTTTTCCCCATTGCATATCCTTGCCTCCTTTGTTGAAAACTGATTGGCTGGTTAATTGTGGGGTTTGTTTCTGGGCTTTCCATCCTGCTCTGTTGCTCCATGTGTCTATTCTTGTGCCAGTACCACACTGTTTTCATTACTACACCTTTGTAGTATAAGTTGAAGTCTGGAATTGTGATAGCTCCAGCTATGTTTTTCTTTTTCAAGATTGTTTTGGCTATTAAAGGTCTTGTGTGGTTCCACACAGATTTTAAGATTATTTGTTCTAGTTCTGTGAAAAATTCTGTTGGTATTTTGATGGGGATTGCATTAAATCTGTAGATTGCTTTGGATAGTATGGACATTTTAACAATATTTGTTCTTCCAATCCATGAGCTTGGAATATCTTTCCATCTGTTTGTATTGTCTTCAGTTTCTTTCATCAGTGTTTTATGGTTTACACAGTACAGGTCTTTCACCTCCTTGGTTAAGTTCATTCCTAGGTATTTTATTATTCTTGGTGCAGTTGTAAATGGGGTTGTTTTCTTAATTTCTCTTTCTGCTGCTTCATTATTAGTGTAGAGAAATGCAACAGATTTCTGCACATTGATTTTGTATCCTGTGACTTTACCAAATTCATTTATCAGTTCTAGTAGTTTTTGCCGGTCTTTAGGGTTTTCTATACATAGTATCATGTCATCTGCAAATAGTGAAGGTTTTACTTCTTTCTTACTAATTTCGATGCCTTTTATTCCTTTCTCTTGTCTGATTGCTGTTTCTGGGACTTCCAGTACTATGTTGAATAAAAGTGGTGAGAGTGGACATTCTTGTCTTGTTACTGATCTTAGGGGGAAAACTCTCAGTTTTTCATCATTGAGTCTGATGTTCACTGTGGATTTTTCATATAGGAGTTCTTTTAGATATTTAGGATATAATCTTTCTCCAATCACATGTGTTTTGTAAGCCTATGACTTGCCTTTTCATTTTCTTAGTAGTGTCTTTCAAAAGAGCAAAAGTTTTTAATTTCAATGAAGTGTAATTTACCATTTTTTGCCTTTATGATTTGTGTTTTTTTATGTTCTATCTTAGAAATCATTACCTATCCCGGGGTGCATGGGTGGCTCAGTCGTTAAGCATCTGCCTTCGGCTCAGGTCATGATCTCAGGGTCCTGGGATCGAGTCCCGCATCGGGCTCCCTGCTCAGCGGGAAACCTGCTTCTCCCTCTCCCACTCCCCCTGCTTGTGTTCCCTCTCTCGCTGTGTCTCTCTCTCTGTCAAATAAATAAATAAAAAATCTTTAAAAAAAAGAAAAGATATCATTACCTATCCCAAGATTATGAAGATTTTCTTTATATTTTCTTCTAGAAGGCTTATAGTTTTATCTTTTATGTTTAGACCTCTGTACCACTTTGAGTTTATCTATGTGTATGACAGAAGATAAGAGTGGATGTTCATTTATGTATGTATGATATATATATGTATATCTCCAATTGTTCCAGCAACACTTGCTGAAAAGACTATCCTTTCTTTATTAAATTACCTTGACATCCTTGTTGTAAATCAGTTGGCTACATATATGGGTATATTTCTAGAGTCTCTGTTCTGTCCCATTGATCTATATATATGTCTATTTGCACACAATACCACATTCTCTTTATTACTATAGATTTATAATAAGTCTTAAAATCAGGTAGTGTAAGCCCTTCTTTTTCAAGATAATTTTGGCTATACTTTCCTGTGAATATCCAGATAAACAGGAATAGAAATGGTGAGAATAGATATCCTTGCTTTGTTTTCTATTTTAGAGGGAAAGCATTCATTTTTGTACCATTAAATAGGAATAGGTGTTAATTTTTGTCAAATGATTTTTCTGTATTTATTGAGGTGATCATATAATTTTTAAATCCTAGTAATGTAGCTGATGAACTGTGAACTTTCATTATTGAGATCGACTGTATTGGTCATGCTTTATTTTACTTTTTACATATTGCTGGATTTGATTTGCAACTATATTGTTGAGGAATTTTGTACTTATGTCCTTGAACTATGTTGGTTTCCTTGTATCGATTTTGTGAGGTTTGGTATCAGCATACTGAGCTCATAAGATGAATTGAGAGTCTTCACTTCTCTTATGTTTTCCTGAAAGAGTGGGCTTAAGTTCAGTATTTTTTTTTTCTTAAATGGTTAATAGAATTTACCACTGAAGCCATATGGGCCTTGAATTTTCTTTGTGGGAAGGCTTAAATGACAACTTCAATTTTTTTTTTATTATGTTCAGTTAGCCAACATATAGTACATCATTAGTTTTTGATGAAGTGTTCAACAAGTCATTAGACAACTTCAAGTTTTAAAATAAATATCAGCCTGTTCAGATTTTGTATTTGTGTTTGGTTGATTTTAGAAAGTTGTGTTTCTCAAAGAATTTGTACATTTCATTTAAGTTGTTAAATTTATTAGCATAGTATTATTCATAATATTGTCCTACTGTCTACAGGATGGTGTAGCAAAATCCCTGCTGTTATTCTTCATATTGGTAATTTGTTCTCTCTCTTCTCCCCCATTCACCCCACCTGTGTGTGTGTGTGTGTGTGTGTGTGTGTGTGTGTGGTGTGTGCGTTTGTCTATGAGTCTTGCTAGAGATTTGTCATTTTTCTTGAATCTTCAATGGGTTAAAGTGATGGGAAATTTCATGAGAGATCTGGAAACTCTAAAAAAGAATCAAATGAAAATCCTAGGACTGACCAATATAATCTCTGAATTAAAAAAAAAATTGCTGTATGGAAATAACAGGTTAAACCCAACAGAAAACAATTCAATAGAAATTATTCAAACTAAAGCACACAGAAAAAAATATTGAAAACAGAACTTCAGTGACCTGGGGGAAATTATCAAGCATTCTATGCACAGTGGGACTTAAAAAGAAAGGAAAGAGAAAATGGGTCAGAAATAATTTCGCCATTTTCTCAAATTTGTTTAAAAAAAAAATCCCCACCTAACCCACCTTCCAAGGAAGTTCCGTAATGAAATTTACAGAAGAAAAAATCTGAAAACAATGAGAAGAAAAAGATATTTTACATATAGGAGAATGTTAATAACAGTCATGGCGGGCTTTTCTTCGGAAACACTAGAAACCAGACAGCAATGGAATTGAATCTTTACAGGACTGAAAGAAAGCAACTATAAACCTAGAATTCTATATCCAGTGGAAATATATTTCAAAAATGAAGGAGAGAGAAAGGCATTTTCAGATAAATTGAAACAGAGAATTTGTCACCAGCAGAACCACACATAAAAAAATGCCAAAGGAAGTTCTTTAGGTTGAAAGGAAGTAATGGCATAGTAGAAATTCAGATCTACAGGAAAGAGTGAAGGGTACTGGCATCTTGGTGGTGAGACTGCAGGAGCAGCAGAGTCCAGCTGTGTGGCTGAAAATGTCCTGTGGTGGCTGTCCCAAGGATGGTGTCCTCAGCGGATTTTGCCTGTGGTAGAATCTCAGTAATCCTTTGTGTCAGTTGTTTCTTTCATGGGTCAGATTCTCCAGCATTCACATCCATTCTTTGAACTTTCTGGTAAGTGCTCAATGAATTCCTTTTTGTTAACTGTAAATAAAAACTGGAGCTAGTATTTACTCTGAGGTTAAAAAAGGGATACTGCATTATGAGGATTTAAAGAGGTCCTATATTTAAAGTGCTTAGTACACTGTCTAGCACATATTCAACACTCAATTGATACTAGTATGATCATCACTATCATTCATTTAACAAATACTTTTTGAGTACCTTCTATGTGCTAGGCACTATTCTAGGTGCTTTGCATTCACCAGGGGAAAAACAAGAGTTTTGCCATTGTGGAGCTTATGTTCTAATAGGGGGACACAAACAATAAACTGTAATCATAGTACATGTACAAATGATCTAGTGTATTAAAAAGTGATAAGTGTTATGGGAAAAAGAGAAAGTAGAGCAGGGTAAGGAGGACCAGAAATACCAGAGGCCAGTGCATTGGTATATTATATAGTGTGGAAAAGTTTGGCCTCATTGAGAAGGTATTTGAGCAAAAACTTGAAGTAAATGAGAGGGCTGATCATGCTGATATCTGCAGAAACGTATTCACAGCAGAGGAAATAGTTGATGTAAATGTCCTGTGGCAGGAGGTTTTGAAGGCAAGAACAACAGTGTGGGGGTCTGGACAGAGTAGAGGGAGAGAGAGGAAGAGTTGTAGGAAATGAGGTTACTGTTACTCCACGTCTCACTAGCGTGCCCCTACACACTATACATAGGCTGCCCTTCAGGTTTTGTTTTTTTTCCCTGGATCTGCTGAACAAATATTTCTTTCCTCTAATATGTTGGAAATCATGGGACAAGGACTGTATGCATATTTTTTTGCACTACTACTGTTTTTAAATACACACTAAATGTGAACTGGATAGTGCTTGTTGAATAATTAAGTACATATACAAATGCCCCTGCCTCAATTCTCCTAATCATGTTTTGCATGTAGACAAAATTTTCTCAGTCTGTGTGATGTCAGTGCCAGAATCAGTCATGGTGTCTAGCATATGGAGATGCCCAATAAATGTATATGGAATGAATGACTGCAGCCATAATTTTCTGGCCAAAAAGATGATATGTACATATATATATATATATATACACATATATATGTATGTATGTATGGATATGGAATTTTTAAAAGTCAATTTTAAAATGTTAAATAGGCTTCATGATCTATTTATTGAGAGTACAGCATTGGCAGGAACTTGACTGCATTATCTTCAGGTCCCCAGACCCTTCACTACTTCCATTATTATACTGACACCCCACCTCAACAACCCCCCACCCCAATGTGACAACACATGAATTAGTAGCTATAAAGACCTGCCCCACCTGTACCCTTGACACCTGGGGGATGAAAACATAGTGACTGTATATGGTATTGTCACTTTTTCATCATGATACAACTTTCCTTGTTAGAACAGAGGTGCATTTATTGCCACACAAGATAAACCCTTGTCCTGAGAAATAGTATTAGTGCCCAGAGTCTATTGATTTTCTTACTCTGTACATCGCTTGTTGTAATTTCCAAGCTGGCATATTTATGAACACTGAATATTACATTAGAAATTGTATTTTTTCATCTATATTACATTGCTTGAGAACATTGCTATAAATTTCAAATTTGTGCATCTAAAACATATTACAAGTAAGATGTATGCTGTTCCCATTCCACTTAATATATATTGCACTGACAATGAATTAGCCAATAGCACATTGGAAAGTTTTTTGGGGGTAATTCACCCATAAGATCAATAGTGAAAAAGAGAGGAACGTCCTAGTCCAATTTAACAGCGTGGCAATGATTTTACGGTGACCTTGACAGGACTCCCAGAGTAAATAATTACCATTTCCATCACTGTTTAAGATAGCTTGTTAGGTACAAAATATGTGAGTAGTTAGACATCATGAATTACTTACTGTTGGAGACCTTAGAGCGAGAGGATAATCCCTTACGCCAGAAGGTGGAGGAGGCAGAAAGAAGTATTCAATCCTGAAGACGCTGATAAAAATCGCACACAGAGAACAAAAGGTTTCAGCTAAGACTGTGGAAAAGTAGTGACCACAACATAATTACATTTCTGGAACAAAGAAGGATTAATGAAATGGGACCTTGTAGAACCAGTAAGAACATTATTAGAGAAGAGAGACTTGAGAGGCAAGGCTAAGGGTAATGAAATAGTGAAAGCATAATTCTGCACTGAATGTACAGAACTTCTGAGGGTCTTAGAAAATGCATGAGAGGCTGATCTGACCTGGAAGATCGGAGAGGAGCTCGGGAAAGCTCCCTGTTTCTAGACGGACAGGCAACAGTGCCCCATCTGCTCAGTCTTTTCAGGAGGTGTGAAAATCCTGCATCTTACCACGTCTATTATGGTGATTTTTGATGGAATTGAAAAAGTTTCTAGTTGATACAATTTATATCATTTCAGCAGCTACCAAATATTACATCAGAAATTGTATTTTTTACATCTATATTAGGTTTTCATACATTACAGTACTTTTTAAGACATTCTTGTTTGTATTTCCTTCCTACCATATCCTGCACTAGCTTCTCTTTCATCTGCACATTATACAGATGTTTTCCAAGTGTCATCTTCCCTTTTTCTTGATCACACTCTTTTCCCTTGGGCAACTGCATTCCATCATTTGGTTTTGAATGACAGTGTATCCTGGTGACTTTCAAACCCAGTTGCAGAGCTGATCTCTCTTGTTAATGAAGCCGAATTTCCAACCACCTGCTGGCCACAGATGTTTGTCTGTTTCCTGTAACTTAGGTTTGTTGTATTTTCCCTCAAATAGACTCCTTTTGTGTTTTCTATTCTGCTTTTGAGCACCACCACCCTATTCTGCCTTTCACCTTGGCTAGCATCGCAAAATAATTTCCCCAAATTCCTTCTCTCCCATACTCCATATTGTTATCCTATTTGTTGTGTCTCTTTGATCATGCCACTTCATCCCTTCAGTTCCCACTGCTACTTTCCTAATTCATATCTCATTCATATCCCAGTAAAATATTTTAAGAACTTCCTTATTGCCTTTCTATTCATTCATTGGTGCATTTATTCAGTGAATAGCGAGTGCTGTTCTATACCAAGTACTATTCTAGGCAGGAGCTATTTGGAATATAGTTGTGAACAAAACAGACGAAAACATCTCTCCCATTAAAGAGCATATGCTACAGTGGGGCAGAGGACATGATAAAAAAGACAGGAGAACTCATTATATGTTAGAAAGTAATGAGCAATATGGAGAAAAATAAAGCAGGGCAAGATGGAGAAAGAGTGTCAGAGAACAGGGTGGCTACTTTATTTATGTCCAGCAAAAGCTTCATTGATAAGGTGGGTTTTGAGGGAATGAGCCATGCATTTATTTGGTGTGACAGCAGAGGTAGGGCAGGCTTGGTATGTTCATTGTTCAGCTCTACCTTCCAAAACAAATGGGCCAAATTGGCTAGAATGGAGTGAATGTGGGGTAAGAGAAGAGAGGACTTACACTTTCGTTCTGAGCAAGATGGGCCACTGGTCTATTTATCAAACAATCATATGACATCAGGCTCTGTTATTGATATAAACTCATCCAATTGTCATAACAAACCTAAGAGGTTTAGGTATTTTATTGTCCCCCATTTTATAGATAAGAAATCTGAAGCCCAGGGCACAGTGAGAGGCCTGGAATTTGACCCAAAGTTGCTTAGCGTCCATCTTTCAGCCACCACACTATGCTACCGGAGGAACTTGAGTGTAGAAATGATGTATTCTGGATTTTAATAAGATCACCCTGGGTGCTCTGTGGACAATAGGGCATCAGGTACAAGGGTGGAGGCAAGGGACCAGTTAGGATACTATTTCAATAATTAAGGCTAAAGCGATGGTGCCGTGGACTAGGGTAATAGCAGTGGACATTGAAGAAGGGTTATTTGCAATTCAATTTGGAGGCAGATCTGATTGAATATCTCAACAGATTCTACCTGTAAAGTGTAATAGAAAGAGAGAAATAAAAAATAACTGTAAGGTTTATGGCCTGAGCAACTGGAAAGGCTGAGTTGACATTTACTCAAATAGGGAAGGTGGGACTATGAGAAAGGAGATATGAGGGAAACATATTTGGGCTGGAGTGTGGGTTGTGATTTGTAGGTTTGACTTTGGACGTTTAAATTTAAGATACCCATAGACATCCAAATGCATATGTTGAATAGTTGAATAGGCAGTTGGAGATATGATTTTGGGATTTGAAGAGAAGTCAGGGTTAGAGGTACAAATTTGGGAGTGTCAGTTGGACACTGGATGATGCTACTCAGAGAGTGAGTATTGATGAAGAAGTAGAAGAAGTTCAGGGACCAAGCCCTGAGAAAGGTCCAATATTTGGAGATCAGAGAGTGGAGGAATAAGTAGCAAAGGAGGTAAAGGAGGAGTGAGGACACAGAACGGAGAGAGTGGTGTTGTGGAAGCAAGGAGGAGACAGTGTTCTAAGGAGGGAATAATCAATTATGTCAAATATAGCTAATTGTTTGAGTAAAATGGGTGATGAACACTATCATTAGGGTTAAGAATGTGGACATCATCTGTGACCAAGAGCTATTCTGGTAAAACAGTGGGTATGAAAATTTTATTGAAGTAAGTTTAAGAGAGAACAAAAGTTGAGGAGGCTGGGGAAGCAAGTTTAAATGACTATTTCAGGAATTTTGCTGTAACAGAGAAATAGTGTAGTAGTTAGAGAAAATGTTAGGTTGAGATTCTTAGAAGAAGAGCTTGAGATGGAGATGTGGGTGCATGTGATTTATCGAGGGGATGCCTTGGGTTGAAGGTGTGCAGATTCATAATGCCTGACTGGAGAAGATTTAATAGACACATGCCTCCCTGGATGAGACTGGTTGAAAAGCAAAGAAGGAGTGTCTGGAAAACTGGGCCTCCTTTAGAGTTTCTGAGCTGAAAACAGCTAGATCCTCCTTGCAGCTCAATATCCAGGGAGTAAATGCTTGACTTAGAACGCACTCCCTGCGTGCACGCCTGTCACGAGCACAGCTTGGTCTATTCACACGATACTCCCTATGCCACTGTCTTAATCATTACAGCTTCACATTCCTTCTTGTTTTTCTTCTTCCATTGTATTGATAACATTCACAATAAGGTGGAGGCAGAGGCTGGCTCAGGACCTTTCATCACTAGAGCGTCTGGCCCCCAGGCCCTCTCCTTTCTCCTACCAAGGTGTCTGGAGTAATCTTTTCATTTGTGGTCTCAGGGTTTGCTGGCCAAACCTGACAGGAGGAGTGAAGGAAGCAGGAGAGGCAAGGGGAAGGAGCGAATCAAGGATGAGATTTCAGCTGGAGTCTGCTTCCCCTTGATCCCGTGGGGTACCCTGGAGTATGAATTGCACCACAAAGTTGGTCCTACCTTGTTGCGAAGGGCTGGGCTTCTGTACTCCCATGTCCTTCAGTCATGAGTGGTGAGCTGTTCCCAGTTGGAGGTGTGTAACCTTTTGGGCCAGGCAGCTCCCATTTGACCAAGGACAAGGCAACAAAGATAGGGGCATCTGTGAACTATTAGCAGCCAACATTGCAGCTGGAGATGGGTCCATCAACTTGGCAAAAAAAAAAAAAAAAAAAGGATCGAGGAGAGAAGCCAACAGCATTAACTATAGGGGTCAATAGAATTTATTTTAAGAGAGGAGATATTAGTGTGTTTCTCATGACTGGGAAAGATCTCTTTGAGAGGGAAACATTAATAATTAATAAGAGAGCAATCAATCCCACCTCTGCAAATTAGCCTTTAAACTCTGACCATAAATTCCTTTGTAGCAATATGACAAGATATTCTGAAAAATCATCCTTATCATAAAACACCTAAAAATGCTAGACAAATAAAAAAACTTTAAAAATACATTGCTAAGGGGGTCGAAAATGTGTAAACTTCCAGTTATAAAATAAATAAGTCATGGGGATGTAATGTACAGTGTGGTGACTATGGCCAATAATATTGTAGTGCATATTTGAAAGTTGCTAAGAGAATAGATCTTAAAGTTCTCATTACAAGACAAAACTTTGTAACTATGTATAGTGATGCGTGTTAACCAGACTTATTGTGGTGATCATTGCACAAAACATACAAATATTGAATCATTATGTTATACACCTAAAGCTAATATAATTATACCTCAATAAAAAATAAAATAGCAAAAAAATCACCTGAAACTAATATAATGGTACATGTCAATTATATCTCAATTAAAAAACAGAGAGAAAAAATAGCCAAAAAAATTTACATTTGCTAAACATGGAAACTTCAGAGGCCAAACATGCATTTACTAATTTTCTTTTCTTTGAACAACTTAATTACCTTTTTGTGCCTCATTTTTTCATCTGTAAAATGAAAAAAATAATAGTGCTAAGAACTTAGTTGATAAGACTTTTATGAAATTTATATAAGAAATATATGAATATGAATTCATATAATATATGAAAAATGCTCAAATAGTACTTGGCGGCTTTTCTCCTCTCCCCTCCCCTCCATTTTACTCTGTGGAGTGAAGAATAGGAAAAGAGAGAGTACAGAGTGAGGGAGACGTTTACTGAGAGGAGGAAGAGGGGTAAGGTTGGGGAGGAGGAGGGGGAAGGAGGGGAAGAAGAGAGGGAATAATAATAGTTGGTATTTGCTGAGAGCTTACTATGTGTTAAGCTCTGTTTTCAGTGCTTTATGTATTAAACTGTTTTAATTACGCTTTATGTATTAATTCTTTTAATCCTTGATTAATCTTTTAATTTTTCTGATTGCTTTTTCTCTTAAAATTTATTTTGGACTAACCTTTTTATTTATTTTTTATTAAGTAGGCTCCACACTCAGTGTGGAGCCCAACATGGGGCTTGAACTCACGACCCTGAGATCAAGAGTCAGCTGCTTAACCAATTGAGCCACCCAGGCACCCTGGACTAATCTTCTAATCTTGGGAGGTAAGTACTATCTTTAACCTTTTATTGCATATGAGGAAACTGAAGTACAGAATGGTTTAAGCAGCTCATTCAAGGCCACACAACAGATCAATGTCAAAGAACATGACCTATTGGAAAAGGCTCCCTCTTCTTGGAGTGGGAGATGAAAAAGGGGTAACGAGGAATGTAACACTTGTTCTGAGATGACTGTCCATTAGAGATGAATCAGGAAGGAGAATGATTCACACAGGTGATAATGGATCTGCACAGGTGGAAGCAAGACTGCAGAGCGACGTAATTTACAGAATCTCTGCTGTGCTCGAAGTCCCTCTTTCCCTCTCACTTTCACCCCTGGTCCTTGGATGAATGAGACTTCTGTTCCTCTGTCCTCCTTGCTTAGAATTTCCTTCTCAGGAAGTTCCTGGTTCTCTTCTACAAAGGTAATTTTGCTGGGTTTGTCCCACCTGTCCTCAGACATGCCTGAATCCCAGAACCAATGTAGATCAAGCTTCATTGACAAAACTTTTAAAATATGCATTTTCAACAAGAAGAGAATACTGGATATCATAGGGCTTTTTGTTCAAGAAGATCAGTAACTGTTTTTAGAGTACTGTGTTTATAGTCTACTTTCCTGATCTAGTAATATAAGAAATGTAAGAATTCTTTATGTCCCTCCAAACCCTATATATGCTTTTAGTCTAGTATTCATAAGTCATTATTGCTTTTATTATTTTCATGGGGTTCTTTCTAATAGACAAGCCCCTGATATGGTTCCAGCAAATATGAAACTCAGCAAATAATCAATGATTGATTTGAATTTTAAAATTTTTCAAAATTTCTAGGCAGTGGATTTTACATAGTCAACTTTATGGGAATTATGTATGAAGAAGAATAAAATGCAATTTAACAAAAAGCAGGATGAATTACAACAATTGTGATTTGGATTTAATGAAATATCTGCTCTCAGTTATCAGATACTTGAGCTAGGGCTGTGTTTATAACCTATTTCTGTAGCGTGTGCTAGAGAAAAGGAAATTCCCTCAACCATAAGATACTTTTTGGTGGGTGAAGCTGACATGAATTTCTAAAAATAAATTTCTCTTACAGTTTGCCTTGCATATTTAGTCTCCAAAAAGACTAATTTATTCTACTGGTGGAGGTATAAACTTTAGAGAATATAAGTCATAATAAAATGAGGGAAAGAGTATAGCTCAATTCAACAATTATTTTTTGAGCAATTCCTATGTACAAGGACTGTACTAGGTGCTGGAAGTATAAAGAAGAATAAAGGTTAGCTCTGTCGTAGGAAAGCTCGTAGGAAGGACACATGTATGAAGAGGTTATTTCTGTCTAATAGAAGTAGATGACACAACTGGAGAACAGGGTAAGTGGGGGTTCAGGAAAGGTTAGTAATTTTGACTGAGCTGAGTTCTAAAGGATGAGTAAGAGTCACCCAGTAAGGAAGGAGGGGAGGCTGGTCCTTCAAGAGGAAACAATAGGAAAAAAGCTATGCGCCAGAATCATGTCTATTTAGAATGAGCTAAATATTTGGTTTTATTAACCTCTAAAAGATGAGAGGCTATATGATGGGTCAGGAGGCTGGAGACATAAATGAGGTTCACATTTTAGAGATTCTTATATGTCATGCTAAAGAATTAGGTCCTGGCATGTCCTATAGACATTGCCAAACAATGATAAAAACATATGTTAAAGGCATGATTAAAATGGTGTCATAGACTGGAGTGCAAATCGGTGCAATAGGGAGACCAGAACAGATCTATGCATCATCTGTAGAAATTTAGGTTAGAATAAAAGTGGTATTTTAAATCCATAGGGGAATGTATAACCTATGCAATAAACAGTGTGTAAAAAATTAGTTATTGATTCAGAAAAAAGGAAAAGTAGACTATTATCTTAACCAACCATAAAAATAAACTTCACATGAGTTAAGCAGATGAATACAAAAGAAATTATAAGTGTATATGGAGAGAGACCATACTGAAACATTTTTTTAAAAATAAAATTGGAGGTGGAAAAGGCCTCTTTAAACAAGACATAAATACCAGAAGCCATAAAAGAAAAAGATTGACAGATATAACCTCATAAAAATTAAAAATTATCCCTGCACAATGAAAGGCATGATAAGGTTAAAAGATGAGTAACATACAGAGAAAACTATTTGCAGCGTATTTAATGGATGACTGATTATTGTGTAGATTGTGTACAGAACTTCTACAAATCATTCAAAAATAGAAATACGGGCGGAGGTTATAAATAGGCAATTTATAGGAGAAATAGAAGAGGCCAATAAACACATGAAAAAATGCTTATCAATACTAAATTAGACAAAAATGAATAAAATATAAAACCAGAAAATTTTGGTGGGGGTATTGAGAAACAGTGACTTACATACATGGTTGGTGGTAGTGTAAATTTTTGGAAGGCAATTTGGCATTGATCTTTCCAAATATATAATTCATTCTGGTGATTTCTGTTTGGGAGTCAAAGCACTTCCAGGGAAGCTGGCTCTACCCACAGCTTCAGAGGAGTGATGTATGACTAGCTGTTCTAAATGTCCATAGGACATTCTATCCGTCTTGCCACGATGATTGATGGTGCAGAAGTGGACATATGGCCTAAGCTAACCAAATCAGGGAGAATCTCAAGACTTTTGCTTAGAATTTAGGGCCAAAGCCCTTTCTCCATTCTTTCTGGAAGTAGATGGAAGAAACATGATGCCCTGTATTGGCAGCTAACTGGGATTAATGAGATGAATTATCCTTAGGAGGAAGTAAATATTAGGGAAGGCAGAAGATAGATGGGAAGAAATGGGATCCATTGGATCAAGTCTTTCCTAAAGCAAGTTCCTCCCCTGGAGTTTGAATGAAACCAGCCTATAATTTCCCTCTACATATATTGGTCTAGATTGAGTTTTCTATCACTTGCAGCTCAAAGATTCCTAATTGATACATGCACATATGCTTTAGCTGAGTAGTTTTACTTCTATGAATCTACTGTAAATAAATATACTTGGGCACATGCACAAGAATGTTTACTGCAACACTGTTTATAATGGGTGAAATATTGGAAACAATCTAAATATCTACCAGCTAAAGAGTCAGTAAATAAATTATGGTAGATCCACACATGCAACATCATACAGTTATTAAATAAAACAAAGTAGACCTCTATTATTATACATATACACTGTATGTGTGTGTGTGTGTATATATATATATATATATACACTATACATATACTATATGTATATATATACAATACTATACATATACACTATATGTAGCGTGTGTGTGTGTGTGTGTGTATATATATATACACACACATATATATGTAGTATATGTATATAAGTAGATCTGTATAGATCTAAATAAATAAAAAGAGGATGGAATGGGTGCCCACCAAACATTAGTTATCTCTGGGGAGAGGAATGAGTTTGGGGGATGGTAAAGGGGGACTTTCATTGTTCACGCCATATATTTTGTATTATATATTTCCCAAGTAATATTAACTTATTACCCAGTAATTACATGAGTAATTATAAGTATATATTTTTCCTTAAAAAATTGAATACTATGCTGTACCTAAAAGATGTTATGCTTTTCCCTGTAGACAAGTGGTTCTAAACTTTGGTCTGCATAATGACCATCCAAGGTTTTTTTTTTTTTTTTTTTTTTTAAGATTTTATTTATTCATTTGAGAGAGAGAGGGAGCACAAGCAGGGGGAGAGGCAGGGAGAAAGGGAGAAGCAGGCTCCCCGCTGAGCAGGGAGCCCGATGTGGAACTCGATCCCAGGACCTTGGGATCATGACCTGAGCTGAAGGCAGACGCTTAACCATCTGAGCCACCCAGGTTCCCTAAGGTGTTTCTTAAAAGTAAAGTTTCCTGGACCCTACCCTCAGTGAATTGAATTGATGGAGCATAACCTGAGTACCACAGCTTAAAGTTTTCAGAGCACAACTAGATGATCATTTAGATACTATGCTTTGTGGAGTAGGAGTTTGAGAGAGACATAGATTGGGAGACAAATTTAGGGCCCCGTGGTAGTTTAGGTGGAAGATGAGGGCTTGGACAAGAATAGAACTAGCAGGGTAATGAGATAATCTGGCTAAAGAACTTGGAACATTATGTGACATGTAGCAGACATTCAATAATGTTAGCCTCACCTGACCACAAGCAGTAGAGTGAAACTGGACCCTTATCTTACACCACGCACAAAATTGATTTGAAATTGATTAAAGACTTAAACGTAATAAATGAAACTATAAAGCTCCTAAAAGAAAACGCAGAGGAAAAGCTCCTTGACGTTGGTCTTGCCAGCAATTTCTTGGATATGACACCAAAAGCTCAAGCAACAAAAGCAAATATAAATAAGTGGGACTATGTCAAACTAAAAAGCTCCTCCACAGAAAAGGAAACAATCACCACAATGAAAAGGTAACCTACAGAATGGAAGAAAATATTTGCAACTATATGTCTGATAAGGGGTTAATATCCAAAATACAAAAGGAACTCATACAACTCAATAGCAAAAGAACAAACAATGCAATTAAAAAATAGGAAGAGGAACTGAATAGACATTCTTGCCAAAGAAGGCATGCAAATGACCAACAGGTACACGAAAAAGTGCTCAACATCACTTATCATCAGGGAAATGCAAATCAAAACTACAATGAGATATCACCTCATACTCATTAGAATGGCTATCATTGGAAAGCAAGAGCTAAGTGTTGGCAAGAATGTAGAAAAAAGGGAACCCATTACACTGTTTTTAGGAATGTAAATAAGTGCGGTCACTATGAAAACAGTATGAAGGTTCCTCAAAAAATTAAAAATAGAAATACTATATGATCTATCAGCCCCACTTTTGAGTATATGCCCAAAGGAAATGAAAATGGGATATTGCAGAGATATCTGCAATAAATTTATTATTATTTAATATTAATGTATTATATTAATATTATTTGATGTATTATTAATGTATTAATATTGATCATATTAGTTAAATAATATTATTTAATAGCTATGCACATACATCTATACACATATACACACATACATACATAATCTTATATTTAATCATGTATATTATATTTATGTATTATGTATATTATATTTAATCATATATCTATAATGGAATATTACTTGGCCATTAGAAAGAAAGAAATCCTGCCATTTGTGATGACTTGGGTGCACCTTGAGAGCATTATGTGAAATAATTCAGACAGAAAAAGACAAATACTGTGTGATACCACTTATATATGGAATCTAAAAAAGCTGAACTCAGAGAAACAGAGAGTAGAATGGTGGTCACCTGGGGCTGGAGGGGCGGGCAATGGTGAGGGAAATGGGGGGATATTTGCCAAACAGTATAAACCTCCAGTTATATAAGATTAACAAGTCCTAGGGATGTAATGTATAGCATGGTGATTATAGTTAATAATACTGATTATATACTTGAAGGTTGCCAGGAGAGTAAATCTTAAATGTTCTCGCCACAAAAAAGAAATGGTAATTATGTGACAGGTTGGAGGTGTTAGCTAATGATATGGTGGTAATCATTTTGCAGTATATAAGTGTATCAAATCAACACATTGTATACCTTAAACCTAACACAATGTTACATGTCAGTTATAGCTCAATAACTGAGAAAAAAGAAAAAAAGAAACCTACATTTAAGATGTAAATGTTATAACCAGTAAATGTTGTTTTCAAATCCTAAAAAAAAAGTTAGCCTCCACCATTAGCACAATTACTATAACTACTACTATAAAGGATTCTAAAAACATTTGAAAATAAAAATCAGCAAGTAAGGGGCGCCTGGGTGGCTCAGTTGGTTAAGCGACTGCCTTCGGCTCAGGTCATGATCCTGGAGTCCCTGGATCGAGTCCCGCATCGGGCTCCCTGCTCAGCAAGGAGCCTGCTTCTCCCTCTGACCCTCCCCCCTCTCATGTGCTCTCTCTCTCTCTCATTCTCTCTGTCTCAAATAAATAAATAAAATCTTTAAAAAAAAAAATCAGCAAGTAAGACCATAGGAGACTTTAATAAGATATTAAGTGGACCTAATTAATATATGCATAATAATATCAACATTAATATTCTTATGTTTTATATCTGCATGTATATTTGTGTAAAGTTCTATACCGTGCAAACATAGAACATTTTTTCTTTTCAAATACTCATGAACCAGTGTCAAAAAATTGACAAAGATAACCACAATAAACTAAAAAATTAAAAATTATACGAAAACATTCTTTACTAAAGCAGAACAACTAGAAATTATTAAAAAAAATCTCCCCAAATGAAAGCCTTTATCTCTTAGGAAGTAAGATACCCTTTTCTAAACAACTCTTGGTTCAAAGACAAGCTATGAATCAAAATTGCGGACCCTCCGGAAACTAATGAGAAGGAAGCCTTTGTGTAACGGCGCTGTGGGGCACTGCTGAGCAATGTTTGCAGGAGATACATCCTAAAGGCCTGTGTAAAAGAATGAAACAAAATAGAATTAAACATTCAACTCAAGAAGTTTGAAAAGGACAACAAAATAAATGAAAAGATAGTGCACAGAAAAATTAATAGAGCTATAAGAATAAATCAATAAGTTAGAAAATAGGAAAATGGCAGAACTCATAAAGGCAAAAGATTATTCTTTGAAATCAACAATAAATTAGGTAAACGGAAGGCTAACCGAGCCAAGAAAAAAGGTGCAACTATGGGGGCACCTGGGCGGCTCAGCCGTTAAGCGTCTGCCTTCGGCTCAGGTCATGGTCCCAGGGTCCTGGGATCGAACCCCGCATCGGGCTCCCTGCTCCGCGGGAGGCCTGCTTCTCCCTCTCCCACTCCCCCTGCTTGTGTTCCCTCCTTCGCTGTCTCTCTCTCTGTCAAATAAATAAATAAAATCTTTAAAAAAAAAAAAGGTGCAACTATGAACAATGAGCAAAAATGAACAATAAGGAATGGTTAAAGGGCAAATAACCAGGAAAACAAAGGAAATTACAAGGCAAGGGACTACTTTGCTCAAGTCTTTGCAAACAAGTTGGAAGGTTTGATAAAAATGACAGATTTCTAGGAAAATGTAATTTATTTATCATAAGTCCAGAAAAAAACTGATACTTCAAACAGATTGATTTTCATGAAGGATATAGAATTGTTGAGGAGCTCTTCTTTGGAAAAACAACCAAAGTCTACCTCATCTTTAAAATGCAGATAATTCCAAAGCTATTTAAACTGTTCCAGCTCATAGACAAATAGGCATACCACTCTATAACAAGTATAACTAATTCTGGCAAATAATGTAGAAAACAAAAACTTTGAATCAACTTCATTTACCAATATTGAGGCAAAACCCTAAGTTAAATGTCAGCAAGGAGAGTTCCCCAGCACGTTCAAATAATGAGACAAGATTAAATGGAATTTATTCCAAGAATGCAAAATGTGGCTCAATATGAGAAGAAAATCATATGACCGTTGTCAGCTATGCTGAAGGGCATTTGACAAAATTCAACAGTCATTCTTGATAAAAGCACTCAAAAGTGGAAAGTAAACAAAATAAAAAGTCCAGAAATAGATCCAAGTATACAATGACAATCATATGTGCTAAAGGCAACATCTCAAATCAGAGAGGAATGATAAATGGTGAGTTCCCTGGGGCAGTGGTACAAGGGTCTTTATAACTATTCTTTAAATTCTACATATATGCTTTATGCATATGTCTCTATATATGATATATTCACAGTAAAATAATATACAATGGTGAGAATCCTGTTTAAGCAAGCTATGGAGACTTTTGGCCATTACACAACTTCCTTCACCTATGAATATATGAGTTTGTTACCTAATATACAGTGGGTTCCTAGAATTAGTAAGGAAAACACAGAAAATCCAATAGAAAATAGGCAAGACACACAAATAGGCAATTCATAGGAGGGAAAATATGAATGGCTATTAAGTGTATAAAGAAATATTTGTCCTTATCACTTATCAGATACATTAAAACCACAAAGGAATATTGGCTTATACCTCTCTGCTTGGCCACCCTTAGGAAGTGGATAAATACAAAGAGACGATGGAGGATGTGAGAAAAGAAGGTTCAGGAGGGCAGGGACATCGTCTGTTTGTTCATTTTTGAATCTCTGGTATAATAGATATTTTGCAGTCATAGATGCTAAATGAATCATACCTCCCTGTACCCGTGTCCTTGGGTGGTCCCCTTTCACACTGATTCTGGACTTGACCATGTGACTTGCTCTGGCTGCTGGGAAAATAATAAATGTGATTTGATGACAGATTTGCAAATATTTGTGCTTGGGGGCTTATTCTGTCTTGCTGCTCTTTGGACCCTGAGATGGCTATGTGAAGAAGCCCAAGCTAGCCTCCTGGATGATGAGAGACCTCTGGGGAGCTGCTGAGGCTCCAATGATATGATAGAGCCAGCCCCCAGGTGACATGGAAGAGCATGGGAGAGCCCAGCAGAAATCATCTAAGATTAGCAGGGAACTGCTTAGCTGAGCCCAGCTTAAAATGCTGATTTACATAATTATGAGCTAGACAAATGGCCATTTTTTAAGCCACAAAGTTTTGGAGTGGTTTGTTATGCAGCAAAAGCTAACAGCTATACAAGCTTATAGAATGGTACCTGGTAGATAAAAGGGGTGCTTAATAATATTTTGTTGAATAAATGAATGAAAACATCTTTCAAGGATATCCACATATCTAAAAATATATTTAACACACTAGAATGGGTGACTTTGTGGGGCAAGAGAGCATGGGAATGGGGAGAGGGAATTGGAGGGAAGAAAGTGTCAAGAATTTGGAAGGGTCTATTCACAAAAAAAAGGGAAGACTCATAGATTCAGAGGGAAGATGATTTGCATTTTGTACGTGTTGAACTCAGAAGTTAATAGAAAAATCAAGGTGGAGAGGAAGGTAATAAAACAGCTGCAGTATTTATTTGATTTTTTGTTTTTTAGTCTGTGATTGAAAAGAAATGGAACAGGAAAATAAGAACACGGTAACTCCTACATTTAGTTTCTTACCAACTATAAAACTACATTGAACAGTGGTGTATTTAGCCCCAGGTTGCCCAGCTACAAATATAGTTATTCCCTCTTGTGGACAAAAATTTGCAACCTCTGAAAAAATGCAAAGACCATCCTATAGATTTGGAGGAGCCACTGGCTAATATATATGTAATTTTGTTCATACAGCACAAATAGTTGTCTCTGTCTGAGTATCCACCTGTGACCACTGGGAAGGAGATTTAATAACCATTCAGATGTACACATCCTTGTATGTTTTAAAAAATGCAGATCTGGCTCCTTACTGAGGGTCATCAGGAAGGATTGCAGACTTTGGGTTCGAAGTTGTTAGTAGTTCTGCCATCTTGGGCTCACCAGCCTCTCAAAGTCTCACTGAAAATGGGGATAACAGTACTTTCTTTGACAACTCGTAGCTTTGTTCTGAGAATGTTATGAGACAATAGAGTCAGAGTATTTGTAAAATGAGAAGCCACACAAAATAATGAGGAGGTTGATGCATTGAATGTTTTGTTTGATCCATTTTATGTATCTTATATATTGGCATATCATGCCTCATTCTTCAATGTAGAGAATGTATTTTGGCTTTACTTTTCATTTAATTATCACTTAAGCCATGCTGAGCTCTTTGGGACACAGTAGGCCTTTGAAAAGCTTCTGTTTTTATTCATTGTAACTGTCAGATGCAATCATGTAACAACTAACTCTGTTACAGAATGTCTTCTAATTTGGTGAAGAGTTTAAATATGAAGAGAGGAATAATGAATAGAGCAAATGGTGACAAAATGAAATTTTTTAGTCAGGTCCCTGGCTGGCTCTAGTTACCATGCTCATAACTAAAGTGTTAGTTCTAAGGAGGTCTCTCGTGATGAAAGGAATACTAAAGAATATTTGTTTCATAAAAGAGATGACATAGTAATAAATGACTTCCCGGGTCTGTGCTCCCTTTGGGTAGAAACGTTCTAATGGCAGAGCCCTTGGAGAGAGTCACTGGTTTGTGATGATATATAAAAAGCTAGCTCTTTATTCATAACTATAAAAACTCCATATTGGGAGAGATTATTTTATATGTAAAATTAGTTGGTGTAACTCTTTAGGTACTTCTGCTAGTATTTCTACCATTGCAAGAGTAGATTGTGCTATTTACCTTCTTACCCAGATTGGGAGTCTCTTGAGCAATATGGCTCCTGGGCTTCATCTAGCCCCAGTTTATCAACCCCAGTAATGGGGGGCTCATCACTTTTGGAGGCAGTTCCTCTGAAAGCACTGTCCTTTGGTAATTGTTCAAATGAAACACCACAGTTGGTCCTTTTTGTCCTAGTTCTACCCTCTGGGGCATGACAGGGTCTATCTGCTTTCTCCCTGGCTCCAGTGTAGGGTTTATAGAAGAGCAGCTATCCTTTGTAGATACTTCATTCCTCTCCCTGACCCTTACTCCTTTCTCCCTTTTCTGTTCCCCTGATGATTATAACAAATCATAATGATTCAATCATATTTTTACTTTTTCTGCCAACTCTTTCCTCAGATATCTGTGGTTTTACCTCAAGTTGGAGAAAGGCAGTGTCCTGAGCCTCACACTTCAAATAGTATTTCCACTCACCCTTCCTACAAAGCTTCCCTGGGGTCTTCCAACTTGAGCCAGCATATTTAGGATGTCTCTTGAATCAATTTTGAATTTTTCTGAAGAAGTGATGGATGATAAATATTTACATGTGTTTTCATTATTAAAACTGATTCTCCAATAGTGTGTTTCTAAAGGTACCAGTTGAAGAAGATCAAATTAGCCCTTAGAGTAGTTATAAGCTTCTGGTGAGTAGGGACTTTGTGTCCTATCTGACTCCTTCACCACAGTGCATGGCACATGGTAGGTGCTCAATTAATGTTGAAGGAATAAATGCAAAAAGTAGGCAAAAGAAAATTTCTACACAAGTACTTGTATTCATAAGGACAAGAACAAGGTCTTAAACATCTCAAAGGCACTTGGGATAATGGGAAAGCAGCAGGATCTGGCTGGCCTGTGCCAGGAAGGAAAAAAATCTTGATGAGAGAAGTTTATTTCCATAACATGTAGCCTCTTCGGTGCATTGGAGGTAGAGCTGAGACGGATTTGAACTGAACACTTCTTCCTTGGGCAAGTCAGCCAATGAAAAGAAATTAATAAAAAAATAATCACAAATGAAGTCATGTAGTAAAAAAAACCCCGTATAGAGCACTACTGGGCACAAAGTGCTCTGTGACTGTTCCTTGCAAGGAGAACAGGAGTTCATTTCTGGTCATTGTGAACATGTCTCCCCTCTCCTTTTGAGGTCTCTGGTACTCTATGGCGAGGGTCTCTAATTATCACCCTTGCCCTAATCTAGGAAATTGCTCCGTTTAATGTTAAGTCCTACTCTTCAAGTATGTTGATCACCAGAGAGATCAGTGGAGTGTGAATAATGACAATAAATAGAGTACCCTGGGAAGGGTGGGGGTGTTCCTTCAATGAGAGCCTCCAAGTCTTCTGAATTTCTTAAACAAATGAAAAAAATGGTTTTCAACTTTTTACTTTGCCAAATAATGAGATTAAAATCCTCTTCAAATTATGATTTTCATTTATTATTATTTGACAAAAAATTGGACATTTTTGGCATAAAAAGTAGTGTAGGACATAATTTTTTTAACAAAGTCCAATTCTTTAAACAGAATACATTCAGCTTTATGAAAATATCACTTTTTTTTTTCATTTCACTGCAGCAAAATGTTTGGCCTAGACCAGTAACTATAGGGCAACAACTCAGGTGTTGAACTGGGTGGCCGGGAGGCATACTGGGGGCAGAGATTCTAGGGCTCATGGGACATCCTTTGGATGGGGGTGTGGCTAGTCAGCCAGCCATCTAAGCTAACAGGGATTTGTACATAAGTGTGGACTTGATGAATTGTACAACACTTCTCTGAGCATATGTGGTTCCAATTAGAGATGTCATCAGAAAGACCCTGCTAAGGGCAGGTCATGTCCGGTGAAAGCTTTTGAACCTGGAGAAATATTTAAGACCTGGCAATTCAGCTGGGGGGATAATTCTGTGGTCCTCTCTGGAAGACTGTGTTTTTGAACCAAATTTAAATTTTTTTTTTTTTTAAGTATTCTATTATTAGTGTTTTATTTTCCTTTTTTTGAGGAAGAGCTACCTTAAGTTATTTTCATGCTTCAGGTATAATCCAGGTGACCTGACTGTAGTGGTTAAGATTCCTAGCTATATTGTAGTGGTTAAGATTCCTGGCTATAGACAGCAAAAACCAGCTTGTGTTAACTTAAGTAGATAAGGAATTTTTTTTTTTTTTAAAGTAGGCTCCATGCCCAGCACAGGACTTGAACTCACAACCCTGAGATCAAGACCTGAGCTGAGATCAAGAGTCTGACGCTTAACCAACTGAACCACCCAGGTGCCCCAAAGACTTTTATTTGTTGTTGTTGTTGTTTTTAAAGTAATCTCTGCACCCAACATGGGGCTTGGCCTCATGACCCTGAGATCAAGAGTTGGATGCTCTACCAGCTGACCCAGCCAGGCACGCCTAATAAGGAAATTTCTTTGAAGGACATTGGGTAGGGACCAGAAATGACAGGATATCTAAAGATCCAAGTTTTGGGCAAGGACAGGAATGTAAGGAGGCCTGGAAACGGGACCATAGCCAAAGTCATACCCATGCCAGAAGCACCACAGCTTGGGCTCCCAGTGGTACTGTGTGTTGCTACCACCTCTCCCAGAATGAATCTTTCCTACTTTGCTTCTTTGTGTCATCAGACTAGGGGTTACAGATGAGGGCAGTCGGACTGGCTGAAGTCACAGAAAATTTGGCACTAGAGCGTAGGGGTAGAGAAGGCAATTATTTTTTGACTCGAAGGCTCAGGGGAATCCCTCAAACACTGGAAATGGGACTAGGCAGTCAAGGAGGTAAATATCCACACATGACCATGGAATAAGGCCATGCTTCCATTTTGTGGCCAAATCCTTAGAGGACAAGTCCCCATCCTGTTTGTTAAGCCATTTATCAGAATCTTCAATCCACCTGTCCCTGGAAAGTTTCAGGGCATGTGTCCATGCTTCTCAGATCTTTCTGGTTATTCCTTGCTCCCTCAGCCCACAGTGTGGCTGTGGGTCTTTGTTCTTGTCTTCCCTCCCACAATGATGGTTGAGATGAGGCTGCAAAATTTAAGAGATTTAACTAAACACTTGAGACTAATCAAAGTGATTCTAATTGAGAAAATCTAAATGGATACCAGACACGGCTGCTCTTTGCGTGAAGCCCCATCCATGGGCTACCATCTGTGACTCTGTTGCCGACTCCAGACTGCTGCCCTATTGCCCATTCCTGTTCATCTTCCTGCCCTTGAGTTTGTTTCTCCTTTTTCCCCGAAAGGATATAATCTATGAGATGAAACTTGGCCAAGAGAGATAACAAGCTAGTGCATATGTAGAGATCATTACCTTCTCAGTTCTTACATATCAACTCAAATAATCTTCAGGTAGCCCCATGAGGAGGACTGCTTTCCAATTTTATAGATGAGAAAACTGAGGCACAAAGATTGGTAAATTGTGATAAAGTCACATAGCTAATAAATGGAGGAAGCTCGGATTTGAACCTAGGTATAACTCCACGATCTTAGCGTAAACCATTAAACTAGGCTGCTTTCTTTAAAGATACTGATTACAGCAACCAGCTCGAGCTGTTCAGCAGCTCTGAGTCTGTCATCTCCATTCCAGAATAAGATCTTTGCTTTATCTTTGTATGAACGAAAAGTTCATTGAAAAGGTTTTCTTAAATCATAAGAGACGTTTGTACCCAAAGAATTTAAGACTTCCTCTCTAGAAAAGTAGAAAAACTACTTGCAGACTTAAAAATAACAGCTTCCTTCACCTTCAGCCAACAATGCTTCACCCACCAAAAAATATCATGGGCTCCATTTGGAGTCACAGTGCCCTGTTAAACAAAGTAGGCTTCTCTCCAAAAGGCACATGCAAAAACCCAGAAGATGCACAGCAGCCTTTACGCAGCCAGAAGTCAAGATAGAAATGAGACATGGCCTATTTCACTAAAGTGCTTTTGTTTATTTGAAGGGCAAAAATTTCTGTCCCTGACATTTCCCTTTTGTGTGTAGTACTGATTGCTGAAAGTTTTATGCTTAAGCCCACTCATGTGCTTGCATTGAAATATCACCTTGCTTTGGTGATTTAATACATTCAGATACCAATACATGCATATGATTTATCAATTTGAAATCACCATGCTGTGTTCTGAGTGTGACATGTAGCTCCATGCCAAAGTACTACCAGCAGAAAAGGTCTTTGGGCTGGGGGGAGAAAACCAGGGAGTCTGAACAAATCTCTCCTTTAATCTTTTTATCTTTATCCTTTGATTAACAAACACAGAGTTGCATGTGAAGCTGTTTAAGATTCTCCGTTCTGTTTAAATTTTGAGAACAGGCTTTTACATTTGTTTTTAAAAGCCCTTCTTTCTTGGATGGGTTTCTTGCTTTAGTGTGAATAGTGGTCCTGGCCTCTCTGAAATCCTTTGATCATATTAATGTCCAAGTGGGCCCATAAATGAAAGGATTTCAGAGGGGCCGGTGGCTTCTCATTAATCCCACACAGCATCCATCCCATTGCAGCCGTCAGAGACAATTCATGGAGGGAACCTGGCATTAAGAGGGGAAATGAGCACACTTCTTGCACTTGATAAAGATCTGCATTAACTGTATAAAAACTGTGCGAGGCACCATGGTGATGACTCTGACAACGTAGTAGCAATAAAACAGATGATTAAAAATGAAGAAGACTGGCACTTTTAAGTAATTGGGAGCAGAGCTCTTAACCTTTGTGGTCATATACATATTTGTCTTGAGATATTGAACTGAAAGTCATTATTTGATGGTGTTTTGGTAGCTCTTGGGATTTGTTTTATGAGAAGACACCGAGTCTAATTCCGTGTTTGGAGCTGGGCTCAATACGTCGTTAAAGTTCTATAAATGTTTGCAATTATCACAGTTATTTAGAGGACTGTGTGGTCGGCGGAGGCGGGCAGGATACCCAGTTCACCATCTGGTTCCATGTTGCTAGGTTCCACCCAGGTGGCGGCAGCAGGTGGATGTGCCAGCTCTGAAACAGCCCATGGGTCCTGGTTCAACAAATGCTCAGGTCTCTAGGATCTCCTGCATATTGTCTCACTTTGATAGAGCTAACTCCTCTCCTTCCTTCTCAGCACCTTTTAGCTATGTTTTATTTGTCCTGTTTTTATTCATTTCAATAAATACTTAGTGGGGGTATTTTCTTTCTTTTTTTAAAATTTTTTTATTGTTATGTTAATCACCATACATTACCTCATTAGTTTTGGTGTAGTGTTCCATGATTCATTGTTTGTGCAAATCACCCAGTCCTCCATGCAGAACGAGCCCTCTTTAATACCCATCACCAGGCTAACCCATCCTCCCACCCCCCTCCCCCCAGAACCCTCAGTTTGTTTTTCAGAGTCATTCGCCTCTCATGGTTTGTCTCCCCCTCCGATTTCCCCCCCTTCATTCGTCCCCTCCTGCTATCTTCTTCTTCTTCTTTTTTTTTCTTAACATATATTGCATTATTTGTTTCAGAGGTACAGATCTGTGATTCAACAGTCTTGCACAATTCACAGTGCTCACCATAGCACATACTCTCCCCAGTGTCTATCACCCAGGCACCCCATCCCTCCCACCCCACCCCCCACTCCAGCAACCCTCAGTTTGTTTCCTGAGATTAAGAATTCCTCATATCAGTTAGGTCATATGATACATGTCTTTCTCTGACTGACTTATTTCGCTCAGCATAACACCCTCCAGTTCCATCCACATCGTTGCAAATGGCAAGATCTCATTCCTTTTGATGGCTGCATAATATTCCATTGTATATATATACCACATCTTCTTTATCCATTCATCTGTCGATGGACATCTTGGCTCTTTCCACAGTTTGGCTATTGTGGACATTGCTGCTATAAACATTGGGGTGCACGTACCCCTTCGGATCCCTACATTTGTAGTGGGGGTATTTTCTAAGCCAGGCACTGTGTGGTGAGTTGACCATTCAGTGATGAAGAACAAACATACTTTCTGTCTTCATGGAGCTTGTGTTTTCTCCTGAGGATGAGTCAGAACTATTAAAAATGATTTAAAGAAAACATTTAGGTGACACAAAACACCTTATTTAACACTTCATGAAGTGGGCAGTCTCTATTCTGAAGGCTCTAGAGAAGAGCAAAATGGGGAGGAAGGCAGCAAGCATTTATAGGATAAAGAATAAGGAGCAAGGAAGAGAAAAACAGAAAACGATATAGGAATAAAGAAGTAAGTATGGAGCTCAGAATTGCCTTGGCGTTTGGGGATTGACTGACTGGATCTACTGTGTTTCTGGTCAAGCAGAACATTTACAAGGACACAAAAGTTATCTCAGTTTTGGTTTGCTGACGTGGCACCCTGGGCAGGGTCGGCTCCATCTTGGATCTTGAAATTTATTTTAAGTGAACCAAAGAGGATTATTCAGCCATGTGTACCTTGGAATAGGGTCAGATTGAGAAGTATTTTAGCCTGCATAGCTGTCTCATATTTAGATATGCTCATAGAGACAAGTTCAAACATAACAGACTTACCTATAAATCTTTAATTTTTAGATAGTAGACCACATAAATCAAGAATCTACAGATGTCAGATTTTTAGGAGGTAAAAAAATTCTTTTTGGCTTATCTTTGTCTCCCATTTAAGAACAACTACTTTCTTCAATAAAAATGAGACAGATGATAATTAAAAATGATTTCCCAGGCTGACACACCTATCTACCAATAATGCTGTCCCCGCAACCTACAAGCCCTTGAGGACGGGGTAGGATGTGGGATAAAAAACTCAGAACTCTTTAATAACTGGAATTTTGGGGCACCTGCGTGGCTTGGTTAAGCGTCTGCCTTGGGCTCAGGTCATGATCCCAGGGTCCTGGGATTGAGTCCCTCATCGAGCTCCCTGCTCACTGGGGAGTCTGTTTCTCTCTCTCCCTCTCCCTCTGTATGTATGCCTTCTCTCTCTCTCTCTTTAGCTCTCACTCTCTTTCAAATAAATAAATAAAATCTTAAAAAGAATCACTGGAATTTTTGTTGGTTTGAGAACAGTAGTTTATAGCATTACTGAGAATTCTTAGGAACTTCATCACCACATTAAGAAACAATACTTACTCTGGCCCTGCTGATGTCTAAGACTCAAGTGGGCTGAAAGAACTACCTTGCCTGCTTCCATTGGATTTTGCCACCCCAATGTGTGGAAGAATTACCCAAAATATCCCCCAGCAGAGAGAAGAGCAGAGGGAAATTGCTGAGAGAGTTAGATCCAAAGAGTGAAGGAGGAGGTGTTCTGTTGCCTGTCTCAGCCCTTCCCAAGGGAAGTGCCTCTTCTCTTTGTGCTCAACCACCCCAAACCTTAGGATGTTCCCCTCACTAGACTGAGTCCTAATGCCTTGTCCTGGAATTAGATCAATCCAGAAAAGGATCCTCCTTCTTGGAAGAGGAGTGGGTAAGAATGAGAGGGTAGGAGTCTTGAGTTTTCCCTGGAGGCCAATCAGCTAAGTCATCTAAACTAATACTGGGTGAGGATAATTAATAAATTTTAACACAATTTCTGAAAGTTTCTCACATGGTCTGGTTCAGTGATTTCTGAACTGTAGGATGCAACCTATTTGTGGGGTCATGAAATCAATTTAGTGGGTCACAGCCTGCATTCAAAAATAAAATGGAAAACATAACATACTGAGTCAAGATATAAAATAAATCTTTTTTAGTTGATTGTAGTCAAAAAAGTTTGAAAGGCACGAACAGTTCTGATCTATGTGGGCATCTGGTAAAAGTGATAGATGGCAAGCAAGTGTCAGAGTAGGTGAAATAACTGGTGGGTGCTTCCTTCTTTTGTTCTCTTTCTTTATAGGTTTAAATGCTATTTGGTCAGCTGTAGAGCTACTTAGCTTGCTATTGACAAAGGGGAAATGGAGCCTTTCTGATGTTGTTTAACTGGGACCAATATTTCCAGCTCGGCCATTATCTAGAATCATTTCCACTTGACTTTTTTTTCATTATATTGATAATCTTGGAAAAAAAAAAAACTCCCCCCAGCCATAGACAAGTATCTTACTGACTCTCCAAAGACTACTGGCATGATAACAGCAGAAGCTCACTGGCTCCAAGCACTATCAACGACAAAAAAACCTCAAAAGCAACACTATCCTTGCCTCCCTCCTGCCCCCACCACTATTTCAGTACCAGCTGATTTAGGTGTTTGATTCATACAAATTGAATGAATAACAAAATACATGGTCGCTACCTTGGGGACCACTTACTCTCTACAAATGTCAAATTAGATTTTAGAAATGTTGAAAGAATTCTATGAATCAAATTTTATCAAAACAATTGATGGAATAATTTAGTTCTAGTTCTGTTATTTTCTTTATCACTGTCCTTTCTTCATTTTGAAGGTGAGGGAACTGGGATTGAGATAGAATGAGCAGGGCAGGAGAGAAAGCCCTGTATGTGAGTCTTGGACCCTGAGGAATGACATAGGACCTGTCAGATCCCTAGGGAGCTCTGAGAAGCTGGAGGGGCCAGTGGAAAGGGTGAAAACCCAGGACAATAGACCCTGAATATAGATATAACCAGAGTGTTCTTATGTCACTGATGTTCCATAGCTTTCTAATACAGACAATTTCCTACATTTAGAGTACTTCGTAGCTGAATTGTTCCTTCACTCTCCACAGTGGTGGACACAAGTTCAAGTTGACGATCAAATGCCCAAGACACAATTGGCTTTAATCTACTACTACATTTATTTAGCTTTATGGAAGAATGCAGAGCAGGGATCAGCAGTAGAGCATCTTTAGTCCTCTGGAAGTCCCTGCAGCTACCCAGGCACATGGTTTCAGTTGTCTCCTCCCCACATGATTTCCCACCACCCTGTTAGACCATTCTAAGCACCCAGGCCCACAGGCTAGCTCATAGCTCCCCCAGCCCAGGGGCTGTCCTCTGGATCAGGGCTTGCAGAGCAAACAGGACAGACACAGGACAAATTCTACCTTTATCCCAACTTTGTAGCTTCCACACAAAACAAAACAAAACCAATATTAAGAGAAAACAGATTAACAAGTCATTTTCCAGTTTGGTGTTAACCGTTTTCTCACTTCCTGGAAACTGGGGGCTCCAGGGTACAAGAGCTGGGTCATTTTACTGAAAAGTATTATTTGCCTGGAATCCCTGATTTTCTGGGTTGTCAGGTAATTAGCCTACAGCCTCATAATTTATTTTTGGCATCTGCAGAATGCAAAGGAATGTTCCTACCAGTCATTAATCTGCTGCAGTTTAGCCTTCAGCATGACCAGCAGGGAAGAATGAGGGCCATCAGGAAGGGGTGAGGGAGGAGGGCTCGAGTGAAAGGAGCCCATGCCAGATGGGAGTCACCTCCGTCCTCCTCCGCGGTGGATGCAGCAGCCCTGGTTAGGGGACAATCAGAGGTGAGCAGCCCCACGTGACACTTAGAGGTCACGTGCCCGGCGTCCTGAAGTGACCATCCTGTGGGAGGAAAGGAGAGTAAACAAGAGCCATGGTAGATTTATTCTTATAGCTGCTGAAGAAAATTTCACTGTTTAGAAGAAAGCAAATGGCCAGGGGAAAAATGATTCTTCAAATAAAGGAAATAAGGAAAGAAAAAAACCAGGGAGAGCTGTTTTGGTGGCTGTAAAGACATGGGATGAAGTGGAAGGAAATTAACAGGACTCCTATGAAAGACTTATTAACAAGTCATCAGAAGTTGGGAGAAATCTAATCTAGTGCCAACAGCTGCTAAGATATTCTGTTATTTCCATTGCTTTATCTCAGCCTGTAAACATTTAAGTCCAATGATGCCAAAACAGAATGAGGATACAAATTTGGCCCAGGATGTCAAATTACTCCTCTGTTAAAGCAGCTGAACCCAAAGCAGATTGACTCGAAGGCCAGTATGTCCTTGTCCAACTTCTAGCAAGGGATCCAAGGCCATATGCTGTGGTTAAAATTGAACAGCCTGAGGGCAGAGAAAAAGCTCTTTGAGATGACTGGATATTGATGTACAATATTTCATAACGTATGCTGGGAAGAAAGAAGGCATTATTAAGAGGCCAAGAGTGGAGCTTGCAGGGGGCACGGTGATGCCTTGGTAGAAGGTGCCAAGATCACAGTAAAACTTCAGATAAGAAAAGGCAAATAAACAAAATATGCTGTAGAGGTATCATCTTTATTTAGATGTTTAAGTGGAGTGGTTGCAATGCGTAAGTGGAGAAGGTCTTGTCATTACCAGTTTATAGCCAAATATAGGGCAAAGCATATACCAACTTATATGTCCAAAAGAAACTGCGTATATCTTGTGATATCAAGATCTAGCAGGAGCATTCCCCTGCCCCTCCCAGATGTCTCTCTCATTGATATAGGGAGTCTACAAATCCTAATTCCACATATGAATTCTTTAGGTGTCTAGAACAGAGTCTTGCCCTTAAAAAGGGTTGACTTCTGTTAAAGAAAGTTATCTTACAAGCTTGCAAAATGATGTTGGGAGCCATCAATCATTTACATCTTTAAGTAAATATCTGTATCAGTTAGGAATAATTTATGCCTAGAAGCAGCAAAATACCCAACTGATAATGTAAATAGTATTAAACTAATATTTATTGATTATTTAACTGTGGTTTATGAAATAGACTGTGTTTACATGCTATTTAACTGTCACAACAACCTTATGAAGTGTTATGATTATTGACATTTTTTTGATAAAGAAATAGGTACCAAGAGGTTGAGTAATTTGCTCGAGTTCACACCGTTAGTAAATTACAAATCCAGAATTCAAGTTTAAATAATAGAGACAGTTGTTTCACATAGGAGATCTGGAAAGTGGTGAATCTATGGTTGGTTCATTCAGGGGATCTATCAAGTCAGGACGTTGGGTTGGTGTCTCTGATACTCTCCTGACTCTTTCTTCAGACTCACAGCACAGCCGCCATGATTTCAAGTAGCACATCCTCACAAAGCTATGTCCCAAGCAGGTGTCAGGGGGAAGTTGAAAGAAGGTGCCAGTAAAGACAGAAAAGGCAGAATGGGGAACTGGTTCATGTCAAAGAAATGTCCCAACTTTATGTATTTTAAAAACAGGGCCAGCTTTGACTACAGTGAGAAGTCTGCCCATCCCAGGTAGCAAACCTTGACACGCTCCAAAGATGGAAGACCGTGAAGGCGGGAATGCTGAGGCTCTTCACATACCACCTGATACAGCACTAGTACAGTACCTGTGTATTGTAATCATTTACTTGTCTGGTCTCTCCTGCCAGACTGTGCCCTTCTTATAGCTAGAGATTGAGACTTGGTCCCTTTGTAGCCTCTGACACATGGTGGGCTGTTCGTCTGAAGGGGCTCCATTGGAGTTCTGGAGTCTGCCTTATTCCATTCTCTGTACTGGTTGAACTGATGACTCCTTATTACTGTAGATAATCAATCAAATATCTGGATATTTTAAGCAAAAATAGAAGATGTAGTCTTACAAGATTGACAGGAAGAATGAAGAACCAGGGCTGGGAGGCACAGGCCCAGGCAGGTCCATGGGTGTCTTTAGTAAGACCTGTTCAGTAGTCTTCTCCGCTGAGGCCTAGAATGAATTAACTCCAGTGGTTTCCTTGGAGTCTGAGGCCCTGTGGTAATTCAGATCCCGGGGAGAGAGGTTGAGCGGAGCTTTGCCTATGGCCATCCCCTGATTATACCGAGAGGAGAGACTCAAATGGAAGAAACATCCCGAAACTCTTGGCTTGAGTAATGGGAAAGCCAGCATACAGTTAGAAAGGAGGAAATGAAGCCTGGGCATCCAAAGCATGCTTCAGTAATTTTCTTAACTGGGCAATGGATAAGATGAAAAACATTAGCTCGGATTTGGCCCCATACATGAGGCAGACCCTTATGGTGGAAACAGCTGCAAACATAATGTCATAATAGCAGCTTAAAGCAAAGGTGTTGGAGTCAGAAAAACCGGGTGAAAAATCCAGTTTCATCATATGGATTGTGTGACCCAAAGCAAGTCATTTAACCCATCTCAGGCTCAGTTTCTTACTTTGTAAGAATAGAGATTCACAGATTTGTGGTCAAGATTAAATGAAACAATGTGCATGAAGGACTTACCCAAGCACCATCCCTAAGTGCCAGAATTATTATTAAATTATTAAAACTTCATTAGACTCTCAACTCTGAAATCTGCTGTCATCTGTCACTGCCTATTCCTCAAAATGAGCAGGATGAACAACAAGCCTTCTGAGCTGTTGCCCAGTTGATATTATATATGCGGACACATTTGTTTTTAGGAAGACTTCATTAATGATCTTTTTATGAATAAGTGCACAATTCATCTAATACATAGCTTCCATGTCATCTCAAGGAACACTGAAGTCCCTGAATGAGTGACTTAAGCCCTTCCTAGAAGCTTGCAGTCTGTTGCCATGGAATAGCTCTTTGAAGGTTCAGGAAACTATAAATGACACATGTTGCATGGTGGAAATGAAGATGGGGCTTAGGGGCACACCACAGTACCATGTGAGAGGAAATTATAGTGAACATAATTGCAATCAGCCTCCTGCCTAAGTATATTAGAACCTGTGATAGCTTAGTTAGCATTACACATGTTAAGACATACCACCATTTAAATCATATCCCTTGATATAAAGCAACAACACATAATGAAACCCTAGTTAGAAACCATAGTTAGAACATTGCAATACCTTTCTTTCTTCTTCTTCTTCTTCTTTTAAAGATTATTTATTTATTTATTTGAGAGAGAGAGAGAGCATGAGCAGGGAGAAGGGTAGAGAGAGAAGCAGACTCCCCGCTGAGTAGGGAGCTTGATGTGGGACTCGATCCCAAGACCCTGGGATCATGACCTGAGCCCAAGGCAGATACTTAACCAACTGAGCCACCCTGCAATACCTTTCTTAACTTGATTTCCTGCCTCTAGTCTCCATATTAAGCAATTTCAAGCACAGACACCAGATTTTCTTCATCTTTCTTCATCTTTCTTTATCACAGATATTCAGTTGTTCTCAATTGCCATAAAATAAGTTCCATCCATCAGTTCATTCTTCCAATCAACATTTATTAAATTCCTACTCTGTTCCAGTGCACCAGGTACCAGGGATATGAAGATGACTAGAATATAATCCTTCCTTCCCAGGAGTATATAGAACAGTGGGAGGACATACTTGAAAAAAAATGGCAATGCATTGAGGAAGCATTTTAATAGAGTTATGCACAATGTCTTATGGGAGCAGAGAAGAGGAAGAATTTATTTTTATTCAGGCAGGATAGAGGTGGCTTCCAGTCCAGGAGAGGAAGGAAGGAAGGAAGGAAGGAAGGAAGGAAGGAAGAAAGGAGGGAAGGGAGGGAGGGAAGGAGGAAAAGGAGGAGGACTTTCTAAGAAATAGAAGGCATAGAACTCAAAGGTAGAGGACTGAACAAGAGCATGGTGCCTTTAGGAATCTGCAGTAGTGTGTCATGGCTGACATGCGAGGAGCATAGGAGGTGAGCAGGATAGGCAGGAAATAAGATTGGGGAAAGGCCAAACCCTGAAAGGATTTACATGCCAAGCAGAGTGTGGGTTATATTTTTAGAAATGGTAAAGTGCTTAAGTAGTGGCTGGGTGTGATTTATGTGCAGAAAAGCCATTCTGGTGGTGGTGGGAAGGGTAGCAAGGAAGTACAATGAACAAACAGAGATGACTTAGAACAAACCTGATGTAAATGCTCATGGCAATTGCTAAAAAAATATTTTAGAGCACAAAGAGATTATACTGGAAAATCATAAATTTCCATTAATGGGCAATGGATATGTACACCATAGTATAATCACATGATGGAATATCATACAGCAGGTAAAAATGGTTGAGCTATATCTAAGTATGTGAAAGTGGATACACTTCAAAAACATAAGAGAATAACAAGTTGAAAATGGATATCAATAGGGTTAAACACCATTCACGGGACTCAGCACCCAAGAAACTCCTCCTGCAACTTCTTTTCCAGTCACTACCTTTTCCCACCCCACAGGGGTAACCTTACTCTGACTTCTAACATAAAAAAATAAGTGTGGATTCAAATAACATGTCCAATTTTGCCTGACTCTTTTCATTTGGCATTGTTGTAGTTTTTTAAATTCTTGTTTATTTTTGTGACTACTTTGCACAATCCAATTTCATGGGGCTTATTTATCTATTCTATTGTAGGTGAACTTATGAGTTTTTCTGGGTTTTGCTATTATAAATAATGCTGCTGTGAAATGTTCTTGTGTAAGCTTTTATGTGAATGTATGTATACATATTGGTTAGATATATGCCCAGGAGTAGGAGGGTTGGTTCACAGGGTAAGGTCATCTCGAGCAGATACTGCCAAATAGTTTCTTGATGCAATTGTACCCACCGGTAGGTGACAGTGGCAAGCTGCCCTACATGCTTGCCAACACTTGGTTTTGTCTGCTGTTTTGTTTTAGATATTGTGGTGGTTTTTCAGTGACATTGGATGGTGGTTTAATTTTGCAATCCCCTGATGAGTGATGATATTGAACATCCCTTCTTCATATTTATACTGGTCATTTGGATACATTCTTTTGTGAAGTGTGGCATATTTGAAAAACATTGCTGTAGCTGCTGCGTGGGAAGCAGACTATACAGGGACAAGTATGAAAGTTTGGAGGCTATGCTAATAATCCAGGTGAGACAAAATGATGGCTTGGGCTAGGGTACTATCAATGAAGGTGGTAAAAACAAAAGGTCAGATTCTGGATCCAATCTGAAGGTGGACCAGACCACTTGCTCTGATGATAGTCATGACCTGCCATGGTCTGGAAATAACATGAGTATTAAAATAATGATGTTGATAGCTCAGGAAAAGAAAATTAACCTGAGACCCACCACTTACTCTCTGCATAATTCTGGGTGAGTTGTCTAGTCTCTCTATGCTTCCAGTCACTCACTTATATATTGGAGATAATAATGCCATATACCTCAAAGGGTTGTTGGGAAGATCGAATGAGTTAGTAATCTTTAGAATTGTGTTTAGCACATAGTAAGTTTTTAAAAATTATATTATTGAAGTAGAGTTGACATACAGTGTTATATTAGTTTCAGGTGTACAACATAGCGATTCAACAATTCTGTGCATTGCTCAGTGCTCTTACCAAGATAAGTGTAGTCACTATCTGTCACCATACAACGTTATTATATTATTGACTATATTCCCTATGCTGTACTTTTCACCTCCAAGACTTATTTATTTTATAACTGGAAATTTGTACCTCTTAATCTCCTTCACCTATTTCGCCCATCCCTGTACCCACCTCCCCTCTGGCAACCACCAGTTTGTTCTCTGTATTTAAGAGTCTGTTTGTTTGTTTGTATTCCACATGTAAGTGAAATGTGGTGTTTGCCTTTCTCTGTCTGACTTATTTCACTTAGCATAATACTGTCTAGGTCCATAGTAAGTTCTTAATAAAAGTTAGCCTTTATTTTACCTTGGATTAAGTTGACTAATATTACTTCCAACAAAAAGGCAAAAACTGAAAGAAAAATTACTTGAGATACAGACTCAGTCAGTATACAGAACTCCGAAGGACAAATGAATCCACAGTTGAATAAATGTGGGGAAACCATGAAGGTTGCTGAGGGCTCCTCTGTTCGGTAGTGAGTGGAGCTTGTGGTCTATAAGGATTAATTACAATCCACATAGGCTGTCCCAGCTATAAAGACCTCATCAGGCCGGAGATGGCATCTAACGCTTTATTAGTTTCCGTGATGGAGACATCTTAAATGGATGTGGTCTAATTGTCCATTTTTTATCTTTTTGGGTTTAACAAGTATGGGTGTTTGCGTGTATGCTTGGCAAACCTCTCTTTATGCAAGAGATTTTTTTTTGAAAAGTGGTGTTCACATTAATTTTTTTTAATAAACAAAATACTTAAATGATCTTTCTTAACTCTCACCCTTTAACAACATTGAAGCAATTTTTTTTCTAAAATGTCAGTTATCAAGGTTAGATAAGGAGGGTTCATTTGGGTGCTCTGAAAAGTAAATTAGGAAAAATCTATTGCTTTATTCAGATTAGAAGCTACAGTTTTCTAAAGAGTACACTCTATGGCACCTTGGTTTGTGGGAGCAGTGTGTTCTGTGGTGGGACCTGTTGGTTATCAGGCTATATGATGCATGAAAATCCGTAACTAAGCCAGTCCTTATAATTAGACACGGTCCTCCCCATTTAGAGTGCAAATACTCCAGAGGCAACACATTCAGTCCCTACTGCCTTGAAGAGACAGGGTTATTTGGGTTGCTTCCTGCTGTGACCAGAGGGGCTGGGCATGGAGATTGCCTTGAGACCTAAGAAGAAGAAAAGTGCTATGGAAAGTGGGCTGGAGTTAATGAGAATGCGGAGAGGACTGCCCTGGGGCCCCAGGACTAGCTTCATTTCTGCCCCGCCCTCCCCCCCCCCCCCAGTGGCTGGGACTACCCTAGCTGGGGAGGAGGGAGGGATCAAGGAATTTCCCCAAGTCCCCTAAAATCTGCATTACCTTAAGTTTAGGTTCTCAGTGATATAATCCCCAGAGTAATACATTTATTTATTCCCAGCTCGTAAACACGACTGAAAAGAAATCTCTATATACAGCTCAAACTCATTTCTTGCTGAGTCTCCTATGGATGAATGATCCATGTAGTTCTTTCTTTCTTTCTCTCCTCCTCATTGCTCTGTCAGAAAGCTTATTAACGTATGTATATTCCTGGCTTTTCTCCTATATGAATGATTCAGAAACAAATTGAAATGTCAAGTTCTATATGGCTTCCTGGTGATATTGAAATCTACCAGTTCCCATTAAATTTCCATCATATAGTATTATTCAGGGACAAAAGATCAATTAATCCCTGTTCTTCTCCTCCTGAAAAACACCGATCACAAGAAACCCTGCTCTGTGAGCTCTTTAATCAACGGAGTCAACAGAGCGCAGGAACGTGGGGGAAAATGAGACCCGGGCACAGAAACAGGGGCCATGCCTCTTTATTAACTCTGCATATTACATGAGGAAGGGAAGTTCAGAAGATTTGATGGATAATCACTCAAGTATGCCATTTCATAAGGAAGAAGAAGTTACTTCCAGATTTGAGTGAAGAGCTTTGGAAAAAAATATATGACTTTATTTTATGCAACATAAGCTACCTTTGTAGAAAGAGTAACCACCCCTTTTATAGCAGGACTAATATAAAAGAAAAAGACTTTTTCATCATTACTTCCAACTACTCCCTTGGCACTTTTACAAGGAGAGCTGGGCAGTAATTGTTTCCATCTCAAGATAAACGTAACGAGAAGTATCAATAAAAAAGTAATTATCATAATAATTATAATAACTCAAACCAAAATAATAACAATGGAAGTAATAATCATAAAAAATATTATTACATCTTTCTTCTTTAGGTCTTTTACCCACTGAATCTTTTTAATGTGTAGGAGCTGTGGGTTTTCATCCATTCTGCCTTAAGCGGTAATTGCATTTGATTTGGCCTGCACAATTTTACCCATAATATTAGAAGTAGAAGAGAGTCGTGCAGTGTGCTTATTATTGGTTATTATTAAAGATGGGGATCAGTGACTTATCATGGGGAGCCATCAGACTGTCACAAACAACTTCCTTTCACTCACTCTCAGACTGCTGTGATATTCAATTCAACTCTGATTTAAACCTAACGTCTGGCTATTTTAACTGAGAAAACCACTTATTGGTCTCTACTTCCTAGGTCCTGATTTTGGCTTCTATTGTGACTTATTCTGTTAGCTCTACCCCCTGCATTCGGTGAATGTCATAATCAGAATAGAACTATGCCACTACTAGACAAAATGTATCTTTGTAACAGATATCAACAATTTTCCCCTGTCTGGATTGGCTCTGGTTGGCAAGAGTGTCTATATCCTGGGACCCGGGCCCTGTGGGACTTGCTGATTGACTTGGGGGTAGGCACGCAGCAGAAGCGCTGCCAGTTACTGTCCTTGCACGAATTTTCACATGGTACCAGAGGACAGAGACCCTCTCTGCCTGTGAGAGCTGCAGGAGCTCTGGTGGCCACCTTCTCTACCATGTGGAGGAAGCTGGCTTCCAGGAAGGGGGAAGCAGCTGTGAAAGACAAAGGCAAGGAGAGTCTAGGCAGCATTGAACTTGTCTCTGGGTTCCAGAGACAAGCTTTTTTTTTTTTTTTGGAAAAGGTTCTGTCCTTCCTGCAATCATTGGAGATTCCCCAGCATACTTTAAACAAATACCCTTTTCCTCACCCACATCTGATTTGGGCTTTTGTCCTTTGTGAGCTGATGAATCTTGATGAGTTGAGTCTTATTCAGGTACTGGGTCTCCTTGTCATAGGAGTGTGATATACTCCTATGTATGGGTGCAGTGGGTTGCATGTAATGTCTTCTTAATAAAAATGAACTAAGGCTTGTGAATGTTTTATTACTTTTGTGGATTAAGGCACTGCCAAGGTTATATCTATAATTAACCATCATTTATACTTTCTTACATTCTAACATGTTTTCTTGGGTGGGAGAGAGGATGGACTTGCATGGGTGCTCTGGGCATTGTGTGGACTCGATATATTCTGTGTTGTGCATCAGGAAGTTTGCGCCTTGTAGAAAGAGAGATTAAGATCCACTGCTAAGTACTGCAGCCTATTCTGGGTCCTAGAGTTTTCATCCTATTTATCCACTGGATCCAATTTGATTCACACATAAGAAAGTATAAATAAAATACAGTGTGGTATGTTGTTATTTTTAATCTTTTTCACTAAATCCTTAGGCATGTACTTTGTTACATTTGTTTAAGAGAAATATATGTATTCTAATTCTTTTTGAGGTTTCTCCTTTTTTTTTTTTTTTTTTGCAAAAGGTTTTTGATCATCTGCCAGTTAACTTCTCTTCCTTTCATGCTGGTCCAAATTTCACTCATTGCTGGACACAGAATTTGCCAAAATTCTACGTTTATTTGTAAAAAACTCACACTTTACCTATGGGGAATTTATTACCATTATTTCTGAGTTTTCCATTTTGCTACCATGTGGATCTATGCAATGCTGAAATGCTGAAGGTTGCTTCAGTGAGCTTTCTGAAAAATGCCTGATGTAGGTTCTTCAGGCCTGAAGAGAGTTTCTTATCTTATTTTCTGTGATGCATCAGTGGGAGGGGTTATATAATCTTTGCTTTTGGTGGGAAGTAGAAATCTTCTAGTTTGATGGCTAACAGAAAATGCCTTTTTTTGCAAGAAGTCATTGACTCACTGTTGCATTATTAAAACTTCTCTTCTCTCTCATCTCCCATCCTTAGTAGCCAGAAATTTACCCAAGGAAGTAGTTAACATTTGCTTATTTGGAAAAAAAAAAATTGCTTATTTGGGTGTTGCCCAAATCATTAAAAAAAAAACAAAAACACGGCGCCTGGGTGGCTCAGTTGGTTGGGCGACTGCCTTCGGCTCAGGTTATGATCCTGGAGTCCCGGGATCGAGTCCCATATCGGGCTCCCTGCTCAGTGGGGGGTCTGCTTCTCCCTCTGACTCTCTTCCCTCTCGTGCTCTCTGTCTCTCATTCTCTCTCTCAAATAAATAAATAAAATCTTTAAAAAAAAAATAAACAAAAACAGAAACAAAACTGCTTCTCATTAGACATGCACAGTCTAAGGATAAGTAAAATTAAGAAAGTGGCAAGGTGTGAGTAAACCCAAAATGAGTTTCCCTGTTCCTCTTTGTCTCTGACCACTGAGGATTTTCTTTGTAAAAGAGCATAATGAATCCTTTCAGATTATAAAGGTTAGTGAGAGAAGGTTGCTCAACATTGGAATTTAACTTGTACCCACATTAAAAAGAAAATCAATGCTTAGGTGTAATTTAAAATGTCCATCAGATAAAACATTTCTGCTTTTGGCAAGACATCATTATGGACTATTTTTATGAGAGGCCTCAGGTATTGATAAAATAACTGGTATGGTAATGTAAAACGTTTCTTTTATGGGCAGAGGGAAAGCTGTGAAGATTTTGGCCAATGACACGGAAGTGAAGGTGTAATGTAAGATTTCCCGGAGGTCTCCTTTCAAAGGGAAGGCCTTTCACTATCCTATGGCCAGCATCCTGGTTGTGATGGCTGTCACTCAGGTGGCTATTTTGTTACCATAAGGATAAAGGGCAGACCTTAGGGAGGTGGAGAGTTAGAAAAAGCCTGGGCCCTAAGCATACCAGCTCAGGACTGCCTACCTCCAGACTTTTTTACTGTGGTAAGGAAATAAATTCCTACCTTGTTGAGGCCACTTCTTTGGGCCTTTAGTTATATATAGCTAATTCTTATTTTAATGGATATACCATTTCAGTATGGATCTAGACTGTACTTTCCCTGGAAATAATTTTTTTCTTTAGGAGAGGTGTGAGTGTATGTATGTAGGCATGCTGGGTCCAGCACTTATTTACCCCAAGAGTGTAAGAACTATGAGGATAAATATAAACATATCTCATTTGCAGAGAGATCGTGAATGGTGCAAAACTTAGGTAACAAAGCCAACTTGGACTGTTTAACTGAAGGCTTTCATGATGTTATTCTCAGTTGACTAACTTAGCCTTTGGGAAAGGTATTGTTGATGACAATTTTGCCTTGGAATGACCACCAGGAAGAGAGGACAGATACTAAAACATAGCTATCCCTTCTGAGTAGAAGATCGAATTTTCTAAGTGTAGTAATAGATGGAGATTTGTATTAGGAAAAATGAAGGATGGATTTGTTTCAGACAGGAGAGGAGGTTGATTCTTGAGACAGCTGCAAGTGTGTTCATTATGGCACCTGAGGAAGGTTCTGGCTGTTTGCTTGTTTTATTTTGCTTTTTCTTTGGGATTGTGGGAATAGCGCAGTTCTAGGTTTTTTCTCCTGTTTTGCAACTTCTGTGGTTGACCATAGCTTCTCAGTTCCTAAAACCTGTTACTATAAAGACTCATTTTGGCATAGTTGAAAGGAATTAGGGATTAGACTACAAAAAGTGCAGGACTTTCCCATATCAGCCCTCCAGTGAGGCCAGCACCATCAAGGATAAGCATAGAGTGGGGATTCAAAGTATAGCTATGACGAAGCTGGCAGAAGCCCAAGGAGGAACTGAGAGGAAAAGAAGGAAAAACTGCTTAGCTGAGCCTCTGGTGGGTATGAGACAAGTACTCTTTTCTCCTAGATTTACCAGAGCCATGGACTTTCTTCCTCCCAATTTACAAAAGAAAGTCAAATCTCTCATCCATTCAAATCTTATTGTGATGCATTGCTTGGAACATTGCCCTTGGGTGTTTAAACTTTTAGGTCACCAGACAAAGGAACAATTGGAAATTTTGGAGTAGGTATTGAGAAAGTGGAAAATCTAATGGCTGATAATACAACTTTTTGCGAGTTGTTTTTTGTAAAGTACGTATCTGATCTTTGCTTTGAAAAGCAGTGGAGGAAAGCCTATTTGAAGTGCCTGACAGTAATCATTTAATCAAAATTAAAACAATTTTGGGTGATAAATCACTGTGTTATTTTTGGCTGATATCCAGCAAAGAGTTTCAAATATTCAGTGAAGTTACTAGAAAAGAACTTCCATTCTCTTCTGCTTACTTTTATCAACATCTGAGTCTGAGTTCTCCAGAAAACAAAGTCTAAAACAAAGATTAGACCTTAACTTTTTTTTTTTTTTTTTTTTTGGTGGGTGGGCAAATTCCAGGTCCTCGAGAGTGAGGGGACAACAGGAAGTGAGGCAGTGAAGGACAGAAAGCCAATACAGGATGGTGCGTTGTTTCATTGGCCACAGTTTTACAAGAAACCCAGTTGGCTACTCAGCTACATGGGACATTTCTGCATTTTTGGAGAGGTCATATAGAGCTACTGTTTCTTAGAACAGTCTGTTAGGAAGAGGGAAGAAAAAGAATTTATCTATGAGCTCCTAGCCCTATCCTGCCTTTCACTGGTCAAGGTTTGCCCCATGGAGTGTTTAACCTCATGCACTTTCAGGTTATGTACGTGCCCTTCTGGGCCACTGCTGAGGAAGCCAGAGGCTCAATGAGGTGGGCAAGGAGTGCTGGAGGTGGGCTGCAGCTGCTCCCACGAGCATAATAAAAGCAGTGCTGAAGCATGGCTTCTGTCCCTGGAGGCTGAGGCACCAGTGGTATTAACTGGTGCAGTGAGGATTGGGTGGGACTCTCCACTGAGAGTTTGCTGGGCTCCACATTGCCTATTGGAAAGGATAATGGAGGAAGGCTCCTACAGGGACAATTACTGTGAATGAAATTTCTCAGTAATCTTTTTTTTTTCCTTTTTTCTTTCCTTTCCTTTCCTTTCCTTTCCTTTCCTTTCCTTTCCTTTCCTTTCCTTTCCTTTCCTTTCCTTTTCTTTCCTTTCCTTTCCTTTCTTTCCTTTTCTTTCTCCCCTCCTCATCTATCATAAAATAATCATAGTTTCATATTTTTATTTATTTATTTATTTGAGAGTGAGAGAGAGAAAGAGAGCATGAGCGGGGGTGGGGGGGAAGGGGCAGAGGCAGAGGGAGAAACAGGCTCCCTGCTGAGCAGAGAGCCCCATGTGGGGCTTGATCCCAGTACCCCAGGATCATGACCTGAGCCAAAGGCAGACGCTTAACTGACTGAGCCACCCAGGTGCCCCCATAGTTTCATATTTTATTAAATCTTAGATACCACTGATTGTTAGATGCACTTACTTTGGTATAATTAAGCAAAGAAAATTCTGTAATTTAAGCTATGATGCCTTTTATCATTTACAAATTTTATTCTATTGTTATTGAAAGAGATCTTTTAGACTTATTTGGATCTTTACCATTAATTATGCTTGTGGATACATGGAAATATGAACGGAATAGTTAGTTATATTGTGATTTATAATAAGAAATATATACTTGGTATATTTGGTCTTAGTTCACTGTTCCTGGCACAAAAATCCTAAAACTCTTAAAATTTCTTAAGTGATGAGAGCAACAAAGGTGACTTTTTTATGTTAATGAGGTGACTTTTGGACTTTTGGACCATGTAAGGATGGAGCCTGGTTGCCAGGATAGCCAACCACGTGATGAGAGGGTTGGAACTTTCGGTCCCACCCCCTGACCTCTGGGGAGGGGAGTGGGGCTGGACGTTGAGCCAATCTCCAATGGCCAATGACTTAATCAATCTTGCCTATGTAATGAAGACCCCATAAAAATCCCAAAAGGATGGGGTTGGGAGAACTTCTGGATTGGTGAACATGTAGAGATTTAGGAAAAGAGGCATCCCTGAAGAAGGCATGGAAGCTCTGTGCCCTTTCTCCTTACCTTGCCTTATGTATCTCTTCCATCTGGCTGTTCCTGAGTTATATCGTTTTCTAATAAACTGGTGATCTAGTAAGTGAAATGTTTGTCTGAGTTCTGTGAGCCACTCTAGCAAATTAATCAAACCCAAGAAATGGATGACTGGAACCTCCAGTCTCTAGCCAGTCGGTCAGAATCATAAGTGACAACCTGGACCTGCGACTGGTGTCTGAAGTGGGGGGTAGGGGCAGTCTTGTAGGGCTGAGCTAATCTTAATGTGCGGGATCTATGCTATCTCTGGGGACATAGTGTCAGAATTGAGTTGAATTGTAGGACACCCAGCTGGTGCCCTACACCCTCTCCCAACACACATGTTAGAATTGGTACCAGAACATTTTATTACTAAAACTTGTTAACATTTTTTGAATGCACTTTTTGGCTCAGTTGTGAATGTTTGGGGTTTTCCCATACTCTATTTTTTTTTTTTTAAGAGAGAGAGAGAGAGTGAGAGAGAGTACGATAGCAGGGTGAGGGGCAGAGGGAGAATCAGACTTCCTGATGAGCAGGGAGCCTGATGTGGGACTCCATCCCGGGACTCAGGGATCATGACCTGAGCTGAAGGCAGACGCTTAACCGACTGAGCCACCCAGGTGCCCTCCCATACTCTATTTTCCTCTGAGTCATCAGAAGCATTGGTACAGCATTTCTTAAATGCTATTATCTCTAGAATTTTATACCAAGTGACTGACACCCACAGGCATTCCTATCACCTGGCCAGAGTAGTAATTAGATTCATCTCAATTTCTGAGATGTTCAAATACGAAAAAAACAGAACATAATACTTACAAACTGTTGGGTATATTTAAGAGTGAGGTAATAATTATATCTAGAAATGTTACTGGTTCAAACACAATAGAAAGTAGATCCTTTGAAACCATAAAAGTTAGAAAAATATTAATTTTAAACTAAACAAAAATGAGGTGGTACAAAATTCCTTTGAGGGACAAATTAGCAAATAAATGTGAAGAGTGTCTGGTAGAGAAGGCAACACATGAAATGAGGAAAGACTGAAAATTGAGTGACATGGTATTTTGTTTAAATACTATTTACGTATTTTGGTTAATTTTTGGTTGGGGATTGCAGCTTAGAATGAATTGTCAATTATCAAGGTATATGAAAAGAATTCAGACAAATTCAGATGAAGGAAATTAATATATTCAGCCAAGTATTGCCTTTCCTTCCTGCATTTCTCTAAAATGTCTCACTTTCTGTGTGTTTTTGTCGACTTTCATTTGTGCTTCTATGGCTGTTCTGACATGAGTTTGACCCCTCCGCATCTTTTAACATCTTCAGCAGTTACTCTAGGTTGATGATTCTAACTTTTCTTTAGATTCAGTCACCCAATTCAAGTCAGCAAATGGGCTACTAATTTAAAGCTCATTTGCAAAGTAGAAAATGCAGCATCCTAGTTATAAATAATCCTTCACATTACCAACTCAATATTGCAAAGACTGCCAAGTGTACATTTGAAGATATTTTCTGGTGATTTTGACAGACTGGGATTTTAATATCCTTGGGGTATAATCATCAGGGACTAATATAGATGAGAAGATGTAAAAGGATCTTCATTAAAGGGAATTTAAATAAGAGAAACATTCCAGTTTAATATTGGGTGACTTTTAAGTAAAGCTAAATGTCTGAAAGCTTTGATTTTTAATATGATATTGTCTTTGAACTTCTAAGCAATCTTCTATTGAGCTATGGCTTTGACTGAGTTTTCAAAATTCTTGCAGCTCAGAAAATAAGGTTTCATTATTATTGTTTTTTAGTAGATGGTAATGTAACAATTGATTTTTAAAAATGATGCACTCAGGCATATTGGGAAATCAAATAATTTTTTTTCCTGCTGAATCCAAATGGAGGAAGACTTTCTACTTAAAGATCTATTCAGCTTCTATCCTTAAAACTTGCAGGAAACATAAATGAGTTTCTTTTTCTTTAGTAATGAAATCCTATTTCCAAAGCAGCTTCTGAATATTTGAACGTCTTCATAAAGAGAGGGGAAATATATGCAGTTTTTGTATGTGAGCAAAATGATATGTAAGATGGTTTTGTAAATAATATTGAACTATTATAATTAGGGAGGATAAAAATGTTTCCATCACTGGAAATAGAACTGATAAAATATGGAAGTATATAGCGGCAGGTGACAAGCTCACTTTGTCTCTTTCCCTCCTTCCATTGAATCTGGCCTAAGTAGGGAAAGTTTGGGGTGGACTCAGTAGGGTAAGTTCATCTCTCTTCCACTTGGCTTCATCAGATAGATATCTGGCAGCTAAGGCTGGTGGCTGATTGGGGAGCCTAAGCTAGCTGAGACTGTAGCTGGAACATGGCTTTTTCATGTGGCTGCTTGGCTTCCTCATGATGCCCAGGGTGAGCATCTCAGGTGGGAGAAAGTGCCAGGAGGAAGTTGTGTGCTTTGTATGATTTTGCTATGGAAGTCACAAAGCATCACTTCTTCCATTCTTCAATGGTCAGAGTAGTGACATGCTCCAACCTGGATTCATAGACTTCATCTCTCAGCAGGAGTGCCAGTCCAATGTATTTCTTTCATAGAGATTGTAGATCCTCAGATCTCATAATATATTGCTATATTCCTAAATTGCCAAATTGCTTTTTGAGCAAAGGTCAAGTATGTTGGTTCCTCTCACTTCTCCAGGAGGGCACAACAGTTCCTGACTCTGCATTTTTGCTAGTAGTATTACAGGTTTTTAGATTTTTTCTAATTTGATAGTGAAAATGATATTTGTTTTAATTTAATTTGTATGTTTGATTGCTAATGAGGAGAATTTTTTCTTTATATGTGTTTGTCACTTTTCTAAATTGTTTGCTGTCCACTAACTTATAACCAGTATTTTCTTTTAATCTTTTTTTAAAAATGTTTTTATTTAAATGCTAGTTAGTTAACATATAGTGCAATATTGGTTTCAGGAGCAGAATTTAGTGATTCTTCACTTGTGTATAATACCCAGTGCTCAACACAGGTGCCTTCCTCAATCCCCATCACCCATTTAGCCCACCCCCCCCACCTCTCCTCCAGCAACCCTCAGTTTGTTCTCTTTACTTAAGAGTCTGTTCTATGGTTTGCCTCCCTCTCTTTTTTTACCCCCTTCCCCTATGTTCATTTGTTTTGTTTCTTTTTTTTTTTTTAAAGATTATGTATTTATTTATTTCAGAGAGAAAGAGAGGGGGAGAGAGAGAGTGAGAGGGAGAAGGAGCATGATGGGAGAGGGAGGGACAGAGGAAGAGGGAGAAAAACCCAACCAGACTCCCTGCTGAGTGCAGAGCCTGACACAGCGCTCAATCCCAGGACCCAGAGACCATGACCTGAGCCGAAACCAAGAGTTGTATGCCCAACTGATTGAGCCACCCAGGCACCCCCATCTGTTTTGTTTCTTAAATTCCACATATGAGTGAAATCCTATGGTATTTGTCTTTCTCTGACTGACTTATTTCGCTTAGCATAATACACTCTAGCTCCATCCGTGTCATTGCAAATGGCAAGATTTCATTTCTAGCCAGCATTTTCTAATTGTTTGCCATGAGTTCCTTAAAATTAAAGCAAATGACCCTTTGTCAGATTTTATTTGATAAGTATATTCCCAGTTTTTAAAAAATTCAGTTTCTGAAACGTTCCATACTCATGGATTGGAAGAACAAATATTTTTTTTTTAAGATTTTATTTATTTATTCATAAGTGACACAGAGAGAGAGAGGCAGAGGGAGAAGCAGGCTCCCCGCTGAGCAGGGAGCCCGATGTGGGACTTGATCCCAGGACCCTGGGATCATGACCTGAGCCGAAGGCAGGCGCCCAACCATCTGAGGACCCAGGCGCCCTGGAAGAACAAATATTGTGAAGATGTCAATGCTACCTAGAGCAATCTACACATTTAATGCAATCCCTATCAAAATACTATGAACTTTTCCCAAAGAAATGGAACAAATAATCCTAAAATTTGTATGGAACGAGAAAAGACCCCGAATAGCCAGAGGAACGTTGAAACAGAAAAGCAAAACTGGTGGCATCACAATTCCGGACTTCCAGCTCTATGACAAAGCTGTCATCATCAAGACAGTATGGTACTGGCACAAAAACAGACGCATAGATCAATAGAACAGAATAGAGAGCCCAGAAATGGACCCTCAACTCTATGGTCAACTCATCTTCGACAAAGCAGGAAAGAATGTCCAATGGAAAAAAGACAGTCTCTTCAACAAATGGTGTTGGGAAAATTGGACAGCCAGATGCAGAAGAATGAAACTGGACCATTTCCTTACACCACACACAAAAATACACTCAAAATGGTTGAAAGACCTAAATGTGACACAGGAGTCCATCAAAATCCTAAAGGACAACACAGGCAGCAACCTCTTCAGTCGCAGCAACTTCTTTCTAGAAATATCGCCAAAGGCAAGGGAAGCAAGGGCAAAAATGAACTATTGGGACTTCATCGAGATAAAAAGCTTTTGCATAGCAAAAGAAACAGCCAACAAAACCAAAAGACAACTGACAGAATGGGAGAAGATATTTGCAAATGACCTATCAGATAAAGGGCTAGTATCCAAAATCTATAAAGAACTTATCAAACTCAACACCCAAAGAACAAATGATCGAATCAAGAAATAGGCAGAAGACATGAACAGACATTTCTGCAAAGAAGACATCTAAATGGCCAACAGACACATGAAAAAGTGCTCAACATCACTTGGCATCAGGGAAATCCAAATCAAAACCTCAATGAGATACCACCTCACACCAGTCAGAATGGCTAAAATTAACAAGTCAGGAAACAACAGATGTTGGCGGGGATGTGGAGAAAGGGGAACCCTCCTACACTGCTGGTGGGAATGCAAGCTGGTACAGCCACCCTGGAAAACAGTATGGAGGTTCCTCAAAAAGTTGAAAATAGAGCTACCTTATGACCCAGCAATTGTACTACTGGGTATTTACCCCAAAGATACAAATGTAGGGGTCTGAAGGGGTACGTGCACCCCGATGTTTATAGCAGCAGTGTCCACAATAGCCAAACTATGGAAAGAGCCAAGATGTCCATCGACAGATGAATGGATAAAGAAGATGTGGTGTATATACACAATGGAATATTATGCAGCCATCAAAAGGAATGAAATCTTGCCATTTGCAATGACGTGGATGCAACTGGAGGGTATTATGCTGAGTGAAATAAGTCAATCAGAGAAAGACATGTATCATATGATCTCACTGATATGAGGAATTCTTAATGTCAGGAAACAAACAGGGTTGCTGGAGTGGTGGGGGGTGGGAGGGAATGGGGTGGTTGGGTGATAGACATTGGGGAGGGTATGTGCTATGGTGAGCGCTGTGAATTGTGTAACACTGATGAATCACAGACCTGTACCTCTGAAACAGATAATACATTATATGTTAAGAAAAAGAAGAAGATAGTAGGAAGGGAAAAATGAAGGGAGGGAAATCGGAGGGGGAGACGAACCATGAGAGACTATGGACTCTGAGAAACTGAGGGTTCTAGAGGGGAGGGGGGGTGGGGGTATGGGTTAGCCTGGTGATGGGTATTAAAGAGGGCATGTACTGAATGGAGCACTGGATGTTACACAAACAATGAATCATGGAACACTACATCAAAAACTAATGATGTAATGTATGGTGATTAACATAACATAATAAAATAAAAAAATTCAATTTCTGAAGTTTGGTTATATACAAAAGTTTCCAGTTTTTATGCAGTCTTATCTTTTAGCCTTATCATTTTTATCCCTTTATCTAAGAAACTTCAAAAAATTATCTTCTAGGTTATTTGTTAATTTTCTCTAATGTTGAATTTGCTTTTCATTTCTTTTATTGTGGCTTTAAAATGGCAGTCTGCATTTTGGATCATTCTTGTTTATTTTATCAATTTCATAAAGGCAGTATCCTCTTGAGTATTATAAACAACATTAATTTTACACTTAATAAAATATTCCTATGCCTTAGTACTATTTTGAGCAAAGAAAAATTTTTTAAAGGTTTTATTTATTTATTTGAGAGAGAGAGAGAATGAGAGAGAGAGAGAGAGAGAGAATGAAAGGGGGGAGGGTCAGAGGGAGAAGCAGACTCCCCACTGGGCAGGGAGCCTGATGTGGGACTCCATCCTGGGACTCCAGATGACCTGAGCCAAAGGCAGTCGCTTAACCACTGAGCCACCCAGGGGCCCGAGCAAAGAAAATTTTTAAAAAATTCTTTTTAAGAATCCTGTTTTTCTTCTCATGTTCTTTCCCCTCCCCCAGTATCCCATGATTTTTCCTTATATGGCTCATTCTTTTAGAGGGGATCTATGTTTACCCAATATTGCTTTATAATTTGTAAAATTATCTAGGAGTCGAGTTTTGATGTTAATCAAATATATCAGAGAGGTCCAACATCCCCCAACCCCAGCCCTAGATCCAGAGTGAGGGAAAAATAAGAAAATTTATGATGGCTATGTGACTATGGTAAAAGCTACCACCAAAATCGCTGCTGGAGTTCCAGTGGCCTGGGGACACAGGAGGGAGCCAGGGCCAGGGGTTTACCTGTGGGCTACCATTACAGTGGTTTTCTTTAATTTTTATTATTGAAGTATAATTGGCATACAGTGTGATATTAGTTTCAGGTATGCAAAGTAGCGATTTGGCAATTCTATACATTACTCAGTGCTCACCACAATAAGTGTAGTCACCCTCTGTCATCATATGATGCTATTACAATATTATTGACTGTATTCCCTATGATGTGTTTGTGGGCTACCATGTAGATTAAATAATCAGGAACCCTTTCTTCCACCTCCTCCCCTAAATTGAGTCTGTTTCTATCTTGGGTGTGACCTTTTGCACCTAGAGCAAGCTGCAGGGATTGTCTACATTACAGAAGACACTCAGTGTTATAACCATGCAAAGAAAAAAAAATCATCAATTTGATCAACCTAGGTGGAATTGGACAAAAAATGAGTTCAAATGGGCTTGGACTTTTACAGATGAAGAAGTCAATGGTAATGCTGGGCTCTAAATGAGTGAAGTCATTTGCAAACTACCACACAGTCTTTATGGATATTGTATGAAAAGAGGATGGAAAAACCCTCTACATACTAACATATCAGGAGCACCATCCTCAAACTTGAAGGACATGATAGAAAAATATATTGGAATAGACAGAGAGAGATAAATACTTATGTTTTAAAAAGTGAGCCAGTAATATTCTCAGCTAATTCTGCCCATACTTACTTATCCTTCAAAGATTAACATAAAAGTGTGAAAATTTTTACAAAGCTTAAAAATCATTATATACAGTTTATTCGAGCAATAATCCCCTCAGAATTGGTTATTACCACTATTAATGACTTGATAGTTAGAGTGTTAATGGCCCATAGCAAAAAACTGCTGGTAATGACTGATTTCATAGGGATTATTGCTTAATTAATGACACTCCACCTATCCTTAGTCATTTTTGTATCATTTTTATTGCCTGTTTCAAGACCCTGAACCTTAGTTTATTACATTTGGAAGAATGTCACCAAGACAGATAAAATAGATAATAATTTTCTGATTGTGGTTAGCTTTGTAATATATGGGCATTTCACTAAGTTATTTCATATTTCTCTATCCCTTGCTAATCAAATGTCACTTGTGACTTCTGGGTGGGTTACAAGAATATAACTTAAAAACTGATGTACTTAGTTTTGAAAGAAAAAAAGTCTAAAATATTTCTGAATTAGTGGACACATTTTTGCACATCTCCAATTTGGATCGGGTAATAAATGGGAAATACAAAGCTGAGATAAGATGAGATATTTTCCTTTGAGAACCTTCTCAGTCTATGCAGAGAAGGCTGGGCAGGATTTTGGTTTAGCTTAGCCTCCAAGTAGCTATCCACTTTTGATTTTCTGATTTTCATCTTCATCATTCATAAAATTAGATTATTGGACTGGATTGCCTCTTAGTTCTTCATAGCTATTAAATTCTATAATCAGAAATCACAGTTTCAAAAGAGAAAACAGGAACATTTGCATTAGATCTATAGAAAATCCTTTTTCAGTAAACCCCATGGGATAGCCGAATTATTCCTTAAGCTAAACATGGTCCTTTTGAATACTGCTTGAAGGAAATGGGTCATCATCTAAGGTTTTAGAAATGAGAATATTTTTGTTGTGACAGTGCTAAGTTTTGTGGACTTTGACCCAGCTCAGTTTCTAACTGGCTGTGTGAATTGGGGCAATTCTAGCACCTAAGGTGGGCCAACATCATGAATTTTCTGATGTGATGTAAGGTGATGAAGCTTGACATTAATCAAAACACAGGACAACGACAACAAAAATTTATTGAAATACATTTTTCCACAAAAGATGCTTAAGTTGTTGAAAGTATCAAGTTCCTAAATCTCATGGTTCATGTTGCATAATTTGGAAACTTGCCTTGTAAGACCTGACTCTGAAAGACTTTTAAGTCATCTTCTAAGTCACTGGCTCTCACAATGTGATCTGGGAACCCTGGGAGTCCCAAGACTCTTTCAGGGAGTCCATGAAGTCAAAGCTATTTTTTATAATAACACTAAGATGTTATTTGCCTTTTTTATTCTTGTTCTCTCACAAGAGTACAGTGGAATTTTCCCGAGGTTTCAGGGCACATGACACTATTTATAATGAAATGTACTGATATTTGGAAGATCTGTAGAACTAAGTGAATTCAAATATTCTCTGAATAACCAATGTGTGATGTTGCAAAATTATGCATGGATAAAGAATTCTTTCACACTTATCTGGCAGGGGAGATACCATGATTACAAAGGTGGTTTTCCCAAGGCGAGGCTTATCCATTGAACTTTGGATGTGCTGACCCCTGCGATTTTCCCAAATGTGGGAAACTCAACTGCATAATTTGTGGTAGCCGGGAATTGTGTTTGCACTTTCCCCTTATAAAAAATATTCATTTTCCTTAAAAAAAAAAAAGAATTATTTCAAAGTGGAAAAAAGACCAGTGGATTTTAATGTGGCAGAATATGAAAAATTTCTTGATATGGTTTCAGATTTCACTTTGCAGCTAACCTTTGAGAAACTACTACTTGTTGAGTTTTGGCATAGTATCAAAGAATATCACAATTATCTGAAAAAAATTCTTTAAAAAATCCTTCCTTTCCAACTACATATGTGTAAGTGCGGATTTTCTTCAAATACTTAAATTAAAATAACATAGCAATGGATTGTAAGCAAAAAGAGGTATAAAAATCCAGCTGTGTTTTATTGAGCCAGACATTAAAATGATTTTAAAAATGTAAAGTAATGCTCCGTCACAAAAATTTTTTTGTTTGAGAGAACATAGTAATTGTTTTCATAAAATAAATTATTTATTTTAATATTTAATGGATTTATGTTATTTAAAATAAGCTAATGAATGAAAAATTTAAGACTTTTAATTTTAATTTCTAATATGGTAAATATTAATAAACAATTCGCATGAACAAACTCTTTGAGGTCCTCAATAATTTTTACCTGCATAAGGATCCTGAGACCAAAAGTTTTGAGAATTGCTACTCTAAGTCAATTATATTCCTAAAGACCTATTTGCTGCCATTGTGAACTTTTAAGAAAATATACTCCAGGCCCTGAAGACAATTTCCAGGTAGAACTTCTGAAAATGTTTTGAGATATGGCACATCAATAGAATGATTGTTTGGCTTTCCAGGATAAAGATTTAACTGAGTAAACCTTATTTGGATGGAGAATTCTGGTATGTTTAATGAAAGAATCATCCTTGTAGTGTATTACAAGATCAGGTCTTTTCAGTTGTCACTGGAAAGTGAGAAAAAGTAGCATATATAGAAGAACAATAAACTGGCTCAACTGAAAATAGATGAAACAGACAGAAGTGATGTGAAATTGTTACTTCCAGAAACCTGTATGGTAAGTCCTGAGACTTGACCCTTGTACTTTTGGAGCCTTGGATCACTCTGAGTCCTTAGCCCTGAATCAGTATTGTGGGCAGAAGAGGTTCCTGCTATTTCATTTCACTTCAGAAGGGAAGTGATTTTGAGAATGCACCACAGTAGTCTCTGCACATGTTGGGGGAGGTCATTAGGAGGATGTGACTGCCAGTTGACCCATGAGCTGGACCTGGGTAATTAGAGGCTCCTCACCCCCTCCCCGTCCATGGAATGTGCATTCTGCTTGCCTTCCTCACTCCCAGAAGCTGCTCCAAGGGCATAGCCTTGAGATAGTGATGTGTTGTTGAGGCCATCTGGACAGTTTTTGTGACTGATCCCAGTTAAGCCCTCTGTATAAACTTTCAAGATTCTGGCAGGCAGGTGTGGAGATCTACTCTTCTTGTGGCTGCCCAAGACAAGCCTGCCCTCACTTATTAAACATGCCACATACCAATCTGGAGTGGTCTGCCTCTTTCTTTGGTCTCTCCCGGCCCTGTGTGTGCAGGGCCCAGTTTGCAAACCAACAGACATGGTAGGATTTTCAGTATAGGTTAATCTTCATCTCTCTCAGAGCAAAGTAGATATGAGAGTGGTCCAGCAGAAGAAAGCATGACACTCACTCACTTTCTCTTCCCTTTAAAATACTGACTCATCAGTACACTTGAATCCATGACACTAGCTCCAAATTGAGACTACATGGATATGAAGCAAACTTTGTAAAGAGCTTTACTACCATGATATTAAAATCGGTTTCTGGAAAGAGAAAGGAGGGTGGAGTGGTAAGTTCCCCTTTTTTTTTTTACTTCCAGCCTGTGTATAATTGCAAATGATGAGAAAGAAGATCAAGTTCATCATTTATCACACAAAACATTCATGGCTGGAATCCTGTAGAGAGATTTGTCTCCTTTTTCTGTGTTTTGGGATATAAACAGAGTGAGGAAGTGATTAAACAGTGTAAGAAATTCATGCTAAGATACTGATCACATAATGTAGTGTGTTACTCTTTGGTAGAGTGTTTGCATTTTAGAAGGGGACTGAGGTGGGTATCCAACTAAAGTAAGCAATCTGGAAAATTTTTTTTGAATAAAGGAATGGATAATTGTAAAGTGCTAGGCAAAGATTGAGCATTACTTTTCACATTACATGATAGAGAGGAGAGATGAGTACTAAAACATTAATAAAATGAAAAATGGAAAATATTAAAACAAAAAAGCCTACAAATAAAATCAGTAACCTTCCCCATTTATCTGTAGCTGATTCTAAATTGTCCTCTATCTTTATAGGTATTTTCTTTCATACCCTAACCCATTGTTCAAACTTGGCTACACATCAGAACTGAACTACTAGGGGAGGATTTAAATTTTTCATTAGAAAATAATACATTTTCATGGTAAAAAAAAATGTTCAAGTGATTAAGAATAGCATTAAGTAAAATGTAAAATTCTGCCATCCCTATTCCATTCCCCAGGGGTGTTTACCTTTACTTAAAACAACATTCCTTCCTCCCTTCCCTCCTTCTTTCCTTCCCTCCTTCCTTCTTTCCTTTCTCCCTCCCTCCCTTCCTTCCTCAAATATTTATTAAGCACCTACTATTTACCAGGCACTGTTCCAATTGTGGGGACACAATGAACACACCAGACAAGATTTCTGCCTAATGGGACTTACTATAACTTTGGAAATAAACAAATAAAAATATATAATCAGATAGAAAGTAGAAAGTATGAATAGTTACAGAAAAATAAAAGAGCATAATGGGCATGAAGGGACTGTGGATAGAGGGAGCTAATTAAGCCAGAACCTTGAAAAGGTTTTGTTTTAGTTTTTCCGTAATGGTTGCTGCCATAATTCTGGATGATAATGCTTATAAGTTTGTTTCTTGATTTCTCATCTTTAGTCATTACCTACTGATGCCTCATCATGAAAGTTGAGGTATTTAGCTCTCCCATAATGGTTCCCTACTCTATCACACCTCTCCTGAGTTTTGTTAGTTATGTTATACTTTAGTCCTTAAATTGTTTGCCTTTGTATCTTGAACCTCCTTTCATATTTAGACAATTTGGACAATCTCTTTTGACTCTGCTAAGCATCATAAAAACTCAGGTACCCGGGCTATACTCTAGATGTGCCAAATAAGTTTCTTTGAGGTTTTCTTTGAGGCTTTGGAAATCTATATTTAAAAATAAAAGCTCTCAGGAGATTCTAATGATTATCTTATTGGAAACCATTGCCCCAGGCTACATCTTCTCGCACTGGAAATTGAGTAGATTCATTCATTCTCCATGTTCTAACTCAGTGCTTCTTTAGATTTTTGCACCTCACACAGTTCATAGATATGCAACCCAGAGCAATGTTTACAATGCATTTAAATCCTTAAACTATATATTTAAAATACATTTTTGCCTTAAATGAAGATATATATATTTGTTTTGCTTTAAGTGAAGATGTATGTAAGATGTAAGATATATACTTTCATGGCAGTGTAACATCAAGCCAGGTAACTAATATGGCCCTGTTTAGGGTGAGGCACCTTTTGGATAAGAAGGAAAATACATAGAAATAATGGAAAGTTGACTCGTTCTCAGAATAGTTGAAAACTTTGGACAGTAGGGGCGGTAAGGAGCGCTACTCAAATAGCAATATTGTCAGTCAGGGTTTTTAGTTCAATCACAGAAGGACTCTGATTTTGAGCAGAAAAAGAATTTATGGAAAGAATTTGCGGTGGCTCACACCATCACATGGAAGGCTGGGCATTAAGGTGAGAGACTGGGCAGCAGCCAGGAATGTTCTCTGGAATCACATGGCAGAGCTGATCCTGTTAGAACAGGGCCCAGGTACTGTGGCTTATACCACGGACCCAGCTGACATTTGGCTCTCCCCGGTACAGTTGGCACTGCTGCCATTGTCTACCCCAGGAAGCCCCTCGTACTGCCTGTAACTGCCACCACTTCCAAAGGGGTTCCTCCAGTTCTGTCTTGTTTGCATCACTAGCTATAGATGTAGTCCATGCAGGTGTATCTGCATAGCAGAACCGGGGTCTCTTCCCACATCCAACCTCAAGAAAGGCAGAGAAGGCAAAGACCCAGCATTATCAGCTTCTCTAGTGGGATCTACAAGGTAGACAATTCTCCAAATAGAAGATTCAAGATGCAGGGTGGTCAGACGTCCACTATGGTGACTTGGGCTAAAGGGGAACCCAAGGAAGTAATGTGATTACTATGAATGCAATTCACATATACCATGAAGGCTGCCAAAATTTGAGTGCTTGAAAGTGTGCCTTGAGTCCCAGAAGGTTTAGCACTACTTCTTTATTTTATTTTATTTTTTTAAAGATTTTATTTATTTATTTGACACAGAGAGAGACACAGTGAGAGAGGGAACACAAGCAGGGGGAGTGGGAGAGGGAGAAGCAGGCTTCCCGGGGAGCAGGGAACCCGATGCGGGGCTCGATCCCAGGACCCTGGGATCATGACCTGAGCCGAAGACAGATGCTTAACGACTGAGCCACCCAGGCGCCCCGGTTTAGCACTACTTCTATACCTAGCCAAATCTTCTCCTTAAGGTCAAGCTGTAAGTAGAAGCACCTGGAAATAGGGACTATGCCTTCTCTTAGCCTGTTGTATCACTCACATGGCATTTGTCAAAACACGAAAAACAAGCTACCTTGTATCTGGATATTTTGTGTGTGTGTGTGTGTGTGTGTGGTGGGGAAGGTTGGGGCTATCCACTTATTTTCTTCAAAAACAGACCTAAAATAGAACAGAAGATCTGGCCGGAAAAGATCATGTCTTATTCAGAAGATTGTATTGGTTTTTAGGGCTGCCATTAAAAAGTACCAAAGACTGGGTGGCTTAAACACCAGAAATTTGTTTTCTCAAAATTTGAAGGCTAGAAGTCCAAGATCCATGTGTTGGTACACGTATTTTTCTGAGGCCTCTCTCCTTGGCTTGCAGATGACAACCTTTTTGCTATGTCCTCACATGGTCTTTCCTTTTTGAACACATCCATGGTGTCACTCTGTGTCCTAATCTCCTCTTCTCATAAAGACACCTGGTTGGATGAGGGCCCACTCATATGGCTTCATTAAATCTTAATTACCTCTTTAAAGACCCACCTGCAAATACAGTCACATTCTGAGGTGGTTAGGGCTTCAATTTAGCGGGGAAGAGAGTAGGACACAATTCAGCCCATAACAAAGAGCAGCACTGGAGGAATAATTGGGATTGTCTGGTCTGAACCCTTCATTTTGGCAAGCCAGCATTTGTTCACCCTTATTGCCACAACAGAAGTCTGGTTCTTCTCTCTGGAACTAACTCTGGCCCACTCTCTTGTTGGGGGGGTTGTCATCCTTAACTTCCCTCATGTGCATCGCATTCTCCATATGGGGATTGGTCAGTGAAAAGCACATGATCCTATCGGAGCAATGAGATGCAAAGAGGCATACCTGGAAATCAGCAAAGAGGCAGGTGCTCTCTTGCAGTGAGGATGACGTGAGCCAGACCAGGGGTCACCATACGGTGCCCAAGAACGAAGCTAACACAGTGCAAGGCAAAGCCGAGCCATGGCAAATCTTGGTGACATTGTTCAAGTTCTTGCATAAAACTGAACCTGCTGGAATGGTGCCTGGGCTTCTCAATAGCAAGCTTCCTTTCCTGCTTTAGCCTCTTTGAGTTGGGTTTTCCATCATACCCGGGGCTTCCGAAGCCTGTGCATCCTGTTATGATGCAAACACTTACATTTTAGAGATGAATAAAGAGAGATGTGAGGAAATCTGAGTATCCAAGGACCCACAGTGGGGAAACCTGGCTTTTCAATCATTCGGTGTTTCCACATCTTTGAAAACCCCACAGCACAGTTCCTTGCTCATTAACACTCAGTTTATATTTGTTCAATGAATGAAAGAATGCAATTTAATCTTAATTTAAATATTTTCATTTAGCTCTTTTCAAAAAGGCAGATACTGCCACACCATTGATATCCGTATATTTCTAACATTGCAAAAGTGATCTCTGAACATACTCTTTATCAAGATAGGGAAAGTTCATTTTAATGCTACAGTAGGCTGATTTTGAGTCCACGTTAGTGAGATGGTTTAATTAGGTAGGCCCCTCTCACTCACCCTGTATACTCCATGTGAATTAATAACCCTCAGTCCGGGCTTTCCCTGGGTGTTGCCAGGCTCCTGAAGCCTCTGTGTCCTATCTCTGGGCCCACACCTTGCACTTGCACAAATGATTAACTACAGAGAGAACTTGTTTCTCCTAAGTGGGGCTGCAGCATTATTTCTTAGAAGGAAAATATACGGGCAAACCAGCACTTACCCAATCTAAATGTATCCAAATTTCAAATATCTGCTATACATATATTACTTGTTCATTAATGTTAAAAAAAAAAAAGAATGTAGACGATGCTGGTTTAGAAGAAGATGCTGTTTTAGAAAAATTTTAAAAACTAGACCATCACCACAATTAGGAGGGGCTGTTATATTTATGTAAAACCCTTCTTCCCCAAAAGGAGGACAGAGAGAGGTTAAAGAATTCAGAAATCATCAATAGGTCTGCTGTTTTAGTCTTCTGAGTAAGTCTAACAATTTACTGTCTCATACATGGTTTTATCAGTCTACCTTTCCTCCAAGGAGATAAAATAAATGAAATCAGCATTCTTTTCAACTCCCTTGGCATAAATTATTACTTACTCTAAGCAAGATGACTGATGATTTCTAAAGCTCTTTTAATTATATCCTAAACTGATTAGTGGCTGAAGGGAAGTCCTTTTAGGGCAATGAACTGAGATTATTTCAGGGATACTTGCATATTGGGGGGTGAAGTGGGGGAAGAGAGGTGTATTCTACTCAAAGAACAACGAACATGTGAAAAGTCTATACACTCTATTAGTAGGGAACACCTGTACTCCAATAAATAATTGAAACTTGGCAAAAATTTTGCCAGATAAATCCCCCCCCACCATTATCTGGGGTACCTTTAGAAGGAAGGATCAAAGGAGGATTATTCAAATATTAAGCACTTTAAGCACAGAAATATCCTCTGGCCTCCTGTTGGGAAATAAACTCGTAGATTTAGAATGAGGGATTTTCAATACAACAAGCACTTTTCCCCAGTAGAAGCATGAAAATGGGCTTCAGTAAGAACACAGAGTGAGGAATTGAGTTATTTTGATAATTAAGACTTCCAAAAGGGAATATCTTGGAAACGAAGGTAGGATATGGTTTTTGAAATCATATTTTCTCTAGAGAATGATCTGCTTTAAAAAGTTTTTTATTGGATAGAATTGACTTCTTTTGAGGATTTTCCATCTTCTTAAAATTCGTGCCCTTTATTCATAGAAGGGGTTTCAGTCTTCCTGAAGGCAGGATAATGGTAGAGTGTATTGTAAGAAGAAGTAGAAATCACATAAGGTTGCTGAGTATAATTAATTTTATGTTATCTGGAAAACAAAATTTTTGCTGTGAAAAAAATAGCTGCTAAATGCCCTGGTTGAATTCTAAAGATGTCCTCACAAGATTCTTGCCCCCCCGATTATTCAATCAAACACTAACCTAGGTACTGTTGGGAAGGAATTTTTCAGATGGAATTAAGGTTACTAATCAGCTGAGCTTAAAATAAGGAGATTAGCCTGGATTATCTGGGTGGCCTGGTATAATCATAGGAGCCTTTAAGAGCACAATAGGAAGATAAAAAGGCAGGAGGAAACTTTTGGAGATGATGGATGGGTTTATGGCATAGATTGTGATGATGGTTTCATGGGTACACATGTATACATTAAGCATGTACAACATTTTGTTTGTCAAAGTGGGGGACAGAGAAGGAAAGAAAACAGAAGAGTTAGAGAGATATGGTGGGAAAAGAAGTAGCACAGTAATGATGCAGAAAAGGGGTGTTCCAGAGGTTATATGTGTGAGACGGATTTGACCTTGCCCTTTGAAGATGGAGGACCTGGGCCAAGAGTTAAGGAATGTGGGCAGTCTCTAGAAGCTGAGAGAGACCCTCCTCCCTCAACAAACAGCAAGCAAATGGGGGCCCCATCCCTATAGCAACATGGAGCTGAATTCTGCCAACATTATGAATGACCTTGAAAGAGGATTCATCCCCAGAGCCTCCAGAAAGGAACAAATCCCTGTTGATACCTTGATTTTTGACTTTGTGATACCCTGAGGAGAAACTAGCATATTCAACCTGGACTTCTGGCCCTCAGATACTGTGAGATAATAAAGTTGCGTTGTCTTAAGCCACTAAGTTTGTGAGGACATGTGACAGCAACAGAAAATGAATACAAATGTGAAGGAACCTCATACTATGAAATTAATTCTCCTCTCTTAGCACATTGGAGATGCTCAAAGAATGTCCTTAAAGCATTCTGATGCAACAAACCCTAAAACAAACACACACAAAAGCAGAGTGGTAAGGGGCGTCTGAGTGGCTCAGTCGTTAAGCGTCTGCCTTTGGCTCAGGTCGTGATCCCAGAGTCCTGGGATCAAGCCCCGCATTGGGCTCCCTGCTCCGCGGGAAGCCTGCTTCTCCCTCTCCCACTCCCCCTGCTTGTGTTCCCTCTCTCGCTGTCTCCTCTCTGTCAAATAAATAAATAAAACCTTAAAAAAAAAAAAAAAAAGCAGAGTGGTAAAGCTGGGCTTTCTGTGTATCTTGAAGAAAAAGTTTTATCTATTTAGTGAGAAAAGACATATTTAAGAAAAGATCATCTCAAATGGAGATTATGATTGTTACTTCAGAAACAGCCACAAAAACAAGTCCCCTTTCCCCATTTCCTTCTAGTCTACGCTGCACTCACAGTTTGTCAGAAACAGCCTCCTAGTATGATTCTGCATCCTAGAGAATATTGATTAAGAGATTTTTTTTGAGTCTTAGATTTAAATCCTGATTCTGCTGCTTATTGGCTTAGTGGGTTTGGGAAGTGTAGCTTTTCCAGGTCGTGGCTTTTTTTGTGGGTAAGGTGAGGAGAAAGCTTCTCACCTGCACGGCAATGTTGAAATAACAGAAAGAAACGTGTGCTTCCAAACAGTGCTTGTCACAGAGTAGCCTTTCATCAAACAATATTGATTCTTTTTTTGTATCAGTGAACCTTCTTTTCTTTGACAACTGAATCTTACTCTAGATTATAGTCCAATTTAAATTGCATGTTGCGAAGAATACTTCTCAACCTGTATTGATCATTCCTTACCCCCCCATTTGTAACTGAGGAGTTTCTTTTAATATTTGATAATGACTTTTGTTGCCCCACCTTGATTAGAAACCCTTTCAAGCAGGAACCATAAGGCACATAGTAGGCTCCCAATAAGCATATGCTGGTAGTTTTAAAATGTTAGCAATGTAGTTTTTACTTTGCTTTGCTATGAATGTCTGTGGGCAAATGTGCTTTATTTATCCTGCACCAGGTATGCCAAAAAGTGTAAAGAAAATAATCCATCCTCGTCGGACGTGCAGCCAAGTCCCCAAGCTACAGTGCCAACAATCTCAAGAGAGAGACTAATCTTGAAAGAATGCCAGCATAATTTTGCAGGCCTGTGAGATTTGGCTTGTTCAGATAAGTTTTAGATAAGCATCTGCACTTTTGGTGGCCTATCCAAATCCAATCCACACAGCCAGCTTAGAGAGCATCATCCATCACCATGCTGGCACCAGTGAGAATTTGTCCTGATGGGGATTTATTGCAGGAAATAACCCTTCTTTTCTGTAAAATGATTTGTTTCAAATCCAGGCATCTTTACTCCTACTGAAAACTCCAGTGGCGAGACGCACAGCTTTCTGACTTTTCGTTGTGCATTTTAATTGAGCTCCCTCTCAATCATTGACTTACATGTTTCAGTGCCTTGTGGAGGAGATAAGAGGGAAAATCTGATTCACCCTTAGGGAGGATTTCATAAGGAAATTGGAAATTTCTTTAGAATTATTGATCAGTACCCGTTCTGAGCATAATTATACTCAGATGTTTTCTTTTCCTCTTTTATGCATTCATAGGACATTTCTTTCTTACTCCTCTCATTTCTTTATCCTTTTGTGAAGTTTCATTATTTCATAACTTGTCAGTGGCATTTTATCTTTCTTGACTCCTAAAGCGTCTTTAGAAATGTATTCTGTATAATCTCGGTGTTTCTATATTCAATTCCCCTTTATCTTTTCATCACTGCTGATGGGCAGGCTGCACTGGCTGTTTTTCCAGGAGGTCAGTGGTCATTTGGATCTTTAAGTGGGTGCATGGAGAATCTATGGGTTCTGTGGCTTGAGGCCCTGGAGAGGAACCTCTTTGCCAAGGGATACTTGGTAGTTTGGAATGGTTTTTGAAGCTACTGGGTGCTTCCTTTTTCTTTCCTTTCCTTTTTTTTTTTGAATGTGGAATGTCTTAGTTTCCTAGTATTGCTGTCACAAATTAACTGCAAAGTTGAAGGCTTAAAATACCACACATTTATTCTCTTCCAGTTCTGGAGGTTGGAAGTCCAAATTAGTTTCATTGGACCAAAAATAAGGTGTTGATAGGGTCGTGCTCCCTCTGGAGGATCTAGGGGAGAATCTTTCCTTGCCTCTTCCAGTTTCTGGTGGCTGTGGGCACTCCTTGCCTGGTAGCCACATCACTCCAATCTCTGCTTCGGGTCACACTGCATTCTCCTTCTCTGTCTCTAGTCAAGAATCCCTCTGCCTCCATCTTACAGAGACACATACGATTGCATTCAGGGGCCACTGGGACAGTCTTCCCATATCAAGATTCTTAATCGCATCTACAGAGACCTTTTTTGCCATATGAGGTAACATTCACAGGTCCCAGGGATGAGGACCTAGATATTTTGGGGGCAATTAGTCAGCCTACCACATAGCGATAAAAATCCCAACACTTACTTTTCAGTTATTTAAGAGCAAGACAGCAACTCTCATTTTCTTTTGTATCCATTCATAGTATTGCTGTTTCACACATAGAAGAGAAAACAGATAAGCTCATCAATTACGTGGGCAAACACATAGAAAAATGAATGAAAGTTTTGCTGTACCTATCATGCACGTGTCAGACCCATGGCAAATGTTTTTCTTTGCACTTCACTTGTCGGCACTTTCTTTCTCCCCTTTCCTCATTCTTCCATTTCATAGTCCTCTGTTCATCAGCCTCCATCAATTCTCCCTCCCTTCTTTCGTTCGTCCCTCTCTTCTTTTGTTCTCTCTTCCTCCCTTCCTTTCTTCTTTTCTCCTGACTATATTTTGACTTAATGTATAGAACAGTTGGATGGAAATACCTATATATCTGGTTGCTACTCGTTTTCATAGCTAATTTAGATTATTGGCATATTCAGCTAGGGAAATGTAAATAAACCCTGAGGCCAACCAACTGAATTAAATATGAAAAATTTGGTCCAGCCACCGAGAAGTATCCACACTTTCGAAGGTTTTACTGGGTTAAAAACAAACAAACTTCTCCAGGTGATTGTTTGAAATTTTCATTCTTCGAGGTGGTTGGCATATAGCTTTCAGTTTGCCCTTGTAGATTCTCCACTGATGATGATGAATAGGACAATTTCTGAAACTCAAATTAAAAGTAAACAGAGTAGGCTTCTCATGTGTAACCAATGAGTTGTGGCCAATTAGGGTATCGGGACATTTGTGTCCTTCAGTGTTACCAGGTGCAGTCAGGTGGTGTGAGGTCAGGAGATAGCAATAGTATCAGGCTATTAGTATTAAACATTACTGATTTAAATGCAGAGTACTAAACCCAGCTCTCAACTATCCATGTTAATCGGGGAGACAGGAGGCATGGAGTAATGAAAACCACAATAATAGTGATAATAAAAAAAATGCATCCCAACTACTGCTTTGAATATCCTCTACCATTTAACCAGAGCTCAAAAAAAGGGAGTAGAATAGGTTGAATTATCTGTTGGATAATTTTGGAGATTCTGGGTAAGTTTTAGCAAGCACATTACTGGTTACACCAAAATTCCAGAGGGATATGTGCACAATGGGGAAGTCGTTCTGTGATTTTCCCTGTCTGGGCTTGTTTCATGTTTTACCTTCAGGGCTGTTTTTACTTATTGATAGCAGTGACATGTTAGTTAAGATGCCATCTTAATAGACAAAAGGGTCACTTCTTTAAGGTTACTTTAAGATCTTTGCTCCAGCACAGATTCTCCTAGTTATGCTGGTTCCAGTGACTTTTGAGTGTTTCCATCTCACTCTGCACCCTACTGAGATGAGGAGCCCTGGTTGGTACCCACTGTTAGTTTCTAGTAAGTGAGGAGAGGCAGATTCTTTGGTCTCCTGGGGTATCTGAAAGTCCAGTCAATGTCCCTCTGAACATGTATTGCCTGATATGCCACCCATTTTCATTGTAAAGCTTTGAATCTATGATTAAATGCCACAAATTCACTTTTGAACCTCGAGTTTGTGTTCAGTATTTCTAAGCAGCTTATGAGGCTCCTGGTTAAGCTTCAGCTTCCCAGATCTTATTTTGTATGTTTCTGTGAACATTCTAAAGGCATTCCCCATCCAAATTCTACTCTCGTATCAAAATTCAACTCAAGTATTTCTCGAAGCCTTATTCAGTCTCTAACAATGGAGATGAGTTTTCTTCTCTGACGGTCATTTTGGTCTACCATTTCATTGATGATTAGTATAAAGGGTCTTCTTGGAAAAGCCCTCTCTTATTTTATTGCAATCAGCTATTCTCTCTTTTATTGTTGTTTTAGTGTTTTACGTTTGTGTAACAGGCTACATTAATAGGAGTTCAATGCCCAGAACAAAGGATATTATCTTGCCTCAGGCTCTACTGGTCAAATCATTCCTGGAGCATTAGGTTTAGTTTGGGTCCTTTCTGAAGGACATTGACAAACTAGAGCATGTGCAAAGGATGACGACCAAGAAGGTACAGAGTCTGCAAACTATGATATAAGGAGAGCCATCGAAAGATCTGAGACTGTTCAGCCCAGAGCAGCAAAACCCAAAGTGTCTTCCCATGGAACTATACTTCCCCAACAATTCCTGTAATTATTCATCTTCCATACTAGATTCTAAGCTCTGGGATGGCAAGAAACATATCTGTTTTGTCTACTATAGTGTTTCCAGCCTATATCACAATGCCTGGTGCAAGATAGATGTTAATAAATATTTGTTGAATGGGTGAATGAATAGACAAATTTTTCATTGAACCATAAATCTGTGTGATGTTAATAGGGTGAAATGGGAAGAAATTAGATTTCTGTGGTCAAATAAGTTTGGAAAGTGCTTGGTACAGTGCAGTTAGATGGGTTTCCTTACTGCTGGAAATCTCAGAGCTTTAAAAAAAAAGCATGTTTTTAAGACAAGATTAGGATATTTTCTAATTTCTATTTTCTCAATGTATCTCACCATGGAATGCTTGCTTCCCCCCCCTCCACGAAGCCTCCAAGGGAAATGCTGCCAATAAAAAGGAGGACAGGGTCTATGATAGGGGGCTTTAAATACATGAAGAACCATTATTTGTAAAGGAGGACACAAAAAGAACCAGTGAGTAGAAATTTATAAGGGTGCATTCTTTGATTTAGCATAAAGATCTTGTTAAAAATCAAAGCAGTACAAACATGGAGTAGACAGGCTCCTGAGGTAGTGAATTATCTGTTCCTGTTTAAGCAGCTTTAAGCAGAAGCTGAAAACTCACAAGAAGAGTTGCAGGAGCTGACTTATCCATCAACTAAGTTTGTGTTAGGTGACCTCTAAAGTACTTCGAAAGCCAAAGTTCTAGTTTTCTGTGGTTTCTCTCTCTCGTTTCCAAGTTCCTTGCCAAGAAGGCATTGTCCTCTCTTCAACACACTCAGCGCTTTGTTTCAGAGTAGACATTTAATAAGCATTTGCATATTATTTGATTGGTTTGTAGGTTTTTACAGAATTTAAAATATTGTAATGGAGACATATTGGCTGTAACATGGAAAACTTCTGTATGCAAACTAGTTTTCTTATAATTAGAAAGGAGACATTAATAGGAAGCCGGTCTTGTGGAAATCCTCAGAACTGTCCAGTGTTAGGGGAAGGTATAATTGCTGATGCTATCTCACTATATTTCTTCCTCTGCAACCCCAAATCCAGAATCCTCACTCCATTTTACCTGCGAACCTTGACTCTCAACAAATGAGCTGTAATCATTTGGATGACTTCGTTGTGAAATTCAAAAGCATATTGAACGATTCAGACACCATAAGCTAATTATCTGCAACTGTTCGATTGAATTTAGAGGGATATTCTTTGATCTGGCTTTTGCTGTTTATGTGTTTCTGTTATTTTGCTTGCCATCTGGCCCAACGATAACATGTTGGGAAGTTAGGATATATACGGAGCCTGAGTTCTTTGGTGTCAAACTCAGGCTAGTGCTGTGTTCTTCAGACATTTTTATATGACTGTTCTTACTTCAGGTTTCCACTCTGTTTGCTGCTGCTATCTGTATGTATCCAGCAATTTGTTTTTACTAAAGTACCCAGAGTTGGTTTCTTTTGTATGCTACCAAATGAACAATAACTAACACCATGTGTTTGGATGAAGAACTTGGACAGTGAGGGTATAAGGAATAAGAGCCTAGAGCAGCTCTGTGCAGCAGAAATGCCACACCAGACACATATGTAATTTAGAAACTTCTAGCAGGCATATTTAAAAGAAGGAAGAAAAAAGAAGAAAGCAGTTGACATTAATTTTAATAACATATTAAATTTAGCTCAATATATCTCAAATTGTATCATTGCAACATATAATCACTGTGCAAAACGATTGATGAGATGTTTACATTTTCAAAATCTGAAACCTCTAAAATCCAGCACGTATTCTTATAGCATTTCTCAGGTCGTATGCTAAATTTTCATCCGAGATAATTGATCTCTATTTGGATTTTAGAAAAACTACAGTAAAAAAGTAGATTCACTTAGCTAAGCTGTTCCAAACATACTAAAAACGTGTTCAGTAACCAAATTGAATCCAAAAAAAGAATTTACATTCAATCCCTCCGCCACACCAGCCATATTTCAAAAGCTACCCTATTGGACTCTATAGGTGTAGAACCTCGCTTTTAGCGAGTCCTCTAACAAGTAGAAAACCTAGACCACTCCATAAGCCCAGGTTTCTTTCACCTTCCTCCTTTCCTCTCTTCTATAACCTCACCCCCTGCCATGCTTTGCTGTATAGATCAGAATCCAGTCAAAAAAATGGAATATCTTGGGTGGTACAAGATATTGCAAACAGATAGGATTTCATACAGAGGATTCATTACACAGGTGTTAACAGGCTGAAAGAGAAGAGGGAATACTGAGATAGTAACAGCAAACAGCTACCACCCTGGGAACTGAGGGAAAATAAAGATGTAGACTCATCAGAAACGAGGAGCCTGGAAGAGAAGCCCCATCCAGATGGTGTTCTGATTTCCAGCGAGCCACCTGGATGCTTCTGCACCTGTAAGGGAGCGTGCCGAGATTGGTCTGGGGGCTGTAGCCAAACTCAGGTGCTGGCGCCCATCTCCATGGCTAGAGGGATCTGACAGAACAGGACAAATAGGGCGGAAGAAGTCTTTATACCTCCTCTCACCTTCCGTGTTCACTCTCGTGCTTTACCTGTCCTGATGGAAGCCAGTTTGCAGAATTCCATCTTCAGCTTCACGAGCAGAGGACAGAAGGGTAGACTGAGTGTGGAGAAAAAAACAGGGAACTAACTGGCATCGGCAGGTTGGAATGCTGGCCCTTCGTTCTGCACAAGCACTCCTTAACTTAACCTGGGTGGCTCCTTCAGTCCAACCATGGGGTCCTGGCTGTGGTCTTGCCATTGGCTTTGGCGGGACCTAGTTAGAACCCTTCGGGAAGAAGGACTTCTTGGGTTCATCTGAGTTTTGAAAGCAGCTCTAGCTATGTAGGTCTAGAATAAAATAAGTCCGGGGCTCAGCTCAGTTTGAAATGGCTTCAAACTGGCCTGCTATTAATGAGTTTGGGCCTCAGTAAGGGAATATTTGTGCTCTGCCAGAACTTGGATGGCCAGTTCTACTTGTAGGGGCAGCTTTATTTTCGCAAATGGTACCAGCTGCCCATTCACTATGTTCCATAGTCTCTGTGGATTTTGCGACACCTTTCCACAAATGGGCACAAAGGGAATGCTCAATCTCCATTTGCTCCTTTTATGGAAGAGGGAAATCACATTTCCTTCTCTCCAAAAATGAGTTTTAAGTGAACGCACTTATGTCTTCATTCCTGAAGCTTGTGATTATGCAGAGCACTGTGAAGAGATCTTTAACGTATCTCTCATTCTTGAAGGGAAAGATTCTAGCACGGTTGTGCCTTTTTTTCTGAAAGGGAGATAAATGCAGGGCGAGATGCTCTAATGAGGCGGCCGCAACTGCTCGCGGTAGCATGGATGAGCAAATGACAAGGCAGCGCCCGTCTACATGCCTCAACTCAAAGGACCCATTTCCCCATTCACATTCCAAGGCAAGTGGGATTATTTGTATAAGAAAGATATATTTGTGGAATTAATCCTGCATATGTTTGAACTCTTTCCAAAACGATGTATTCAGCAACGCTTAAAACATTTTGAAAGCTCTGTGTAAATGGGAGGACGCATTAGCCATTTCCTGGCAATGTGATGTATTTGTGTTTGGGCTACAGTTCAGTTCTTGGCTTCCTCATCACACAGCAGTTGGAATGAGTTTTTGCATTAGCATGAAATGACACGGTTTATTTTGTTTAGTAGATCTGGTCTTTCCGAAGCTGGTGTTCGTTTCTCCTGGGCCTGTTGCGAACATTTGACTCTGATAGGCTGGAGAGGAAGAAAGGAGAAATCCTGACAGTAGTTTTGACACACTAGGTTTCTCATTAAGAAAGAAAACAGCCAGTTCCCCTGCCGCCCTCCCTTCCTGCCACAAAACAGAAACCAAGCCATGGCAAGAATCCACACAGAAGAAGAAATTGTCATTGAAGGGAGTCCTTTGTATTTGATGTTAGCGGTTCTCTCTACCATAGCCCATAGAGGTAGAAAAACAAAATTTGGCTCTTTACATTTTCTGGCTTTGCCGATAATTTGACCAAGTAAAGCCAACATAGGTGAATTGGAATATTCCCCTTTGGGATGTGGAGACAATCAAGACATATATTACTGGGAAGTTAATGAATGCAGACCCTTTAGTATTTGACACCCAAACCTTTACTCTTTAATTTGGGATCCTCATAGCGCTCAGAATCCCTTCCTTCCAGCAAGTCCCTGGCAGATGTTTTATTGTTTTTGTTGTTTCTCCTCTGGGGCTGTACATTAGGTTAAAATATCACAAATAACTGCTATTACAGTGTGAGCCACAGAAGCTATAATTCTTCGTGACAGCCAGAGGAAATGTGACATGTTTAGGGAACCCTGTCACTGATGCTAACACTCAGATCTAAAGGCAAATGTTTAATGACCGACTCAGCGAGCTGCATAAACTTTGCTATCTACCAAAAAAAAAAAAAAAAAAAAAAAAAGGGTTACTCTCAACAAACTATAAATATTTGGAAAAATGTCTCTAGACAATGATGAGCTTTCTCCTCTTTCACCTCCGAATCTATAATTGTAGGATAAATATCCTATCTGTGACAAATCAGACAGATCTTCCTTCTCTTCTGTTCATGTTTGTATATCTAGGTATGTTATTTCCAGCCAATATCCATGACATTGGGTTAAGCAATCTTTCATGTTTTAATCTCATGTTAATATAGGAATTTGAGTCCTTCAAAATTCTTTAGGATATGGTCACTGGGAACAGTGTAAGTGTTGGCGGGATTACTCAACTGCCTGCTAGTGATCTCATGATGAAGTCATTAATTTTATATAGCCAACAAATTATAAATTCCCCCAAATGAATTTTTCACTATATAAATACATGCATGCTCTGTATTATCTGTAACTCAGGGTTTCTCAGACTCAGCACTGCTGACATTTTGGGCTGAATAATTCCTTGCCGTGGATGACTGACCTGTGCATTGCAGGATGCACTGGGGCTCAACACACCACATACATACCAGAATGCTTCCTCATCAGTTGTGAGCACCCAGACTATCTCCAGGATATTTCCAAATGTCCCCTGTGGGGGGACAATCATCCCTAGTTGAAAACCACCGGCCGAACTCTAGGTCCCTTTCTACTTCTCTTCCGAGTCTCCAAACTACATGATATGCATATGCATAAAAATTCCTTGGTGAATTTTTTTGCAGTAGGGGGAGGACCAGGTTCAACTCCAAATGTAATGCATAAAAATTCCTTATCCTCTCTTATATGTCAAGTATACAATTCTCAATATTGTCTTAGAAGGTCTCACATATATTTTCCTGCTTGAAACTCCTTTGGATTAATATCTGCTGTACTTATAATATTCTACCTATTACTGCAGGTATAACTGTGTTATTTGTGGGCACCTTTAATAGACTGTGAGTTCACAGGGTTTAGACATAGCTGGTGCTCAATATTTTTTTTTTTAAATTTTATTTATTTATTTGACAGAGAGAGACACAGTGAGAGAGGGAACACAAGCAGGGGGGAGTGGGAGAGGGAGAAGCAGGCTTCCCGCAGAGCAGGGAGCCCGATGCGGGGCTCGATCCCAGGACCCTGGGATCATGACCTGAGCTGAAGGCAGACACTTAACGACTGAGCCACCCTGGCGCCCCTGGTGCTCAATATTTTTAAAAAAATGAAAAGAATTGATATTCTTTTGTAGATCACACCTCATTTAGAACTCTCATTTCGTTTACCACTTTATTTTTTTTTAAATAATGAAAGAAAAAAAAACACTAAACAGGTATAAAGATAAAAAATTCAAATGGCCCAAATTCCACCATCTGGAAATAATTATTTGCCATGTAGTTAATTTTCTCCCAGTATTTTCCTGTGGATTTTTATTTGATGCTTTTAAAAGTTTAATGTCACATCATAAGCATTTTCCTTATGAAAGATTTTTGTAAGCATTGTCTTAATAGCTACTCTTGTAGAAAATAAGAGCGCGATCTAAGAGTTTAAGTAAGATCTTATGTGTTAAGAACAGCACTGCAGGAGGAAGGAAGAAAAGGAGGCTCAGAAGCTGGCAGCCACCCAACACCACAACTTTCTAACCTAGCAAACTTGCAGGCGCTCTTTCATACCCAAGTGCAGAATACTCTCTGCTGGATCCAAGACTGCTTTGTGACTGAGCAGGGGGGAGGGGTCTATGACTGCAGTCACTCTACCACGAAGAGAGTCACCCCGGGGAGATGACACTTCATACTCAAAAAGGAAAAGGAAGGGGAACCTTGGAATCATGTTAGTCAACATCCAAAAGGTTGTACATGAAGGGTGCTAGGCTCATGTATTTGAAAGGGGTGTCAGAGGAAAATACAGGTTGGACTCTCAATCTAATCACATAAGTCATTAAAAGCTGAGGTTCTTTCCTAACTGTTGTCAAGAACCAGAGATGGCAGCTTGAGAAGCACTTGACCCACGGTCACTAGCTTTGAAGAGAGAAGGGGCCAAGAATACAGGCATCCTCTAGAACCTAGAAAAGGCAAGGAAACAGATTTTCCCAAGGCTAGCACCTTGATTTTAGCCCAGTGACACCTGTGCTGAATCTGACCTACAGAACTGCAAGATAATAAGTTTGGGTTTTTTTAAGCCGCTAAAGTCATGATAATTTGTCACAGCCGTCATAGGAGATTAATGCATGGGCAAATACCTGGGAGTTACAAGGTAAGTGTTTAACTTTATAAGAAACCATCTTATTGACCTTTTGCTAAGTGGGATTAAGCTGGGTTCTTAACATGAATGGATGTATAGTTATCTACCAATAGCTTTTTTTTTTTTTTTTTTTTATTGTTTTTTTTATTGTTATGTTTCTACCAATAGCTTTTATAGAAAGATTTGTAGATTCAGAATGTAGAGAAAGAAAAAAAGCAAGAGACAACCATCACAGGTTTAACAGTTTTGGGGGTTAGGTAACCAGTCGAACCAGTCATAGCTGAGAAGTTTCCAAGGACATTAACATGAATGGTATTTTCACAGCAATGTTCTCTTATGCCCATTTCTCTGACTAGTAGGCTCACGTGGCTTTAGAAGCCAAAATGCTAGACTTCTTCATGCCCTTCTCATTACTTTGATCTCATCCTCTCTCCAAGTCTGGCTTTTGCAAGTGTTAGTGTTGCCTTGGGCTTATCTTCCGACATTGCTCTCTCTAAGGGCTGCTAAAGATGGTGGTTCATCTTCCACCAATTCACACCACAGGGACTGCACCTAATTGAAATTCATCCAGGGTGCCTGGGTGGCTCAGTCAGTTTAAGTGTCGGCCTTCGGCTCATGTCATGATCCCAGGGTCCTGGAATCAAGTCCTGGGTCAGGCTCCCTACTCAGTGGGGAGTCTGCTTCTTCCTCTACCCCTCTCCCCTGCTCATGATCTCTCTCTCTCTCTGATAAATAAATAAAATCTTAAAAAAAAAAGAAATTCATCCAGATCTCTGTATGTGTATGGTATATGTCATTCCTGATTCGGACTAAGGGTCAAGATTTTTCTTTCTGAATGTTTGATTATTTTTGCATGAATTTTGAAGAATCCTGGTGTTGGAGAAAAACTTACTTATGACACTTGTTAAAAATGGTAAGGAAGACTTTATGCAAGAGGGAGAACTTCAATGGGGGTTTTGCAGTAGGGGGAGGACCAGGTTCAACTCCAAATGTAATGATGACAAGTGGGGATTTACCAAAGGAATAGGGTGGGGCCAGTGATTACAGAAAATTACTAAGAGGAAATGTCAGGGGTAAGAAAGGATTCTGGCTAACCAACTTGACAGGTTTCTTAGAAGGCAGGATGGGTGATAAGGTATCAAGGGTGGGGGATAAGGAATTTGATCAGATATTGGGATTTCCATTAAACTGACCTGGCAGGATTCTTGTTAAAATTGGGCTAAGTAGGCCAAGAACAAAGCCCACCGTCAAGGCTTAGTCCAGAAGAGGGGCTCAGAGGAGCATGATTCAGGTTTGGTCAAGAAGAGCATCTTCGTCTTTCGATACCTATGCTCAAGCTGCCACCCTGGCCTTTGGAAGTTATTTTCAAAAATACAGTAACCCATGCTTAAGGGCGTTTTGGAAAAGACAATTTTCTGACTATTAATTAAAAAAAAAACTCTGAAATACACGAATTTACATAATTAATGTAAAGGGAAATATGAGCAAGAAAATATATATTAGCCAAGCTAAAATGAAAGCAGCACCCACTACTAATCCAAGCGTATGAATTGTATAAGAAAATCATGATAAGTTAAAAAAAAAAGCAACTTCATTACAAAATCGTCAGTTTGTTCAAATCTGAAAGATGAAGCCCTATGATTTAAGAATTTTACTCCCCTGATCCTTCCACTTTTCAGATAAGTGATTCTCAATTTTTTACGAAGCCTATTTCTGGACATGAGTGAATGGGGGAACCAGGTCTGAGGGGCCAAGAAGATTCTGTACATGTTCTCTTAATAAAAAGGTTTCAGAGTGGCCAGAATTATCCCTGTGGACATTCTTCCTGCTCTGCACGATGCCTGTAATGTGGTCCTGATGCAGATAGGCTTCTGAAGTACTTTAGCGGCCATTCCTGTGGGTTTGTCTTATTTTCTGAATCATGTGTAGCAATGACATTCCAGATGGACTCTGTTGCTTTGGTTCCATTTCTGTAGCACTGATGTATTTGCTAACCTGTCTTGTGGGCGTGTTATCTTGCACAGGCAGTTACACGTCACACTGCCTGAAGGGATGACGGTCTGGGCTTCTTGGCTATCCACAAAGCATGGCAGAATGCCAATGGCCCATCAGTGGACAGACTTTATGCTTTCAAGTATCTGACTGTTTTCACACCCAATGAATCATCAGTGAGATAGAGTCATATCACATAAATCCTGATGCTTTTAGGAGGATGACCAAAATCTTTAACCCGGCCCACAAGGCTCCTTATATACTAACACCATTTTTTTTCTTCAACAGAGGATTTTATTTTTATTTATTTATTTTTTAAAAGATTTTATTTATTACTTCAACAGAGGATTTTAGAAATACGTCCTTTACCCATCCTTTTACACCTCCATCCACGATACTCTCTCCATTTGCTCTTGCTATCCAACCAGGGATTTCTAAGCTAATGTCACCACAAAGGTCCCAAGGGTCTTCAGGTTCGGCTCTCAAAGAGGCTAAGAGGAAGTAGCAGTGATGTATCTCGGTGGATAATTTTTTGAGCCTATCATGATGGTCTCCCAAAACTCCACCTGTCAAAGTAAAAGAAACCATGCCCCCCCCAACCCCTCACAGGTTCAGCCCTCACTGGAAGCTTCAACAGCATCAGCAGTCTGGTTGGCACCAATGCTATATTTTAGCTGTCACATCAGGAGGGCAAACGTGGGCCAGTGCTCTGCTCTCCCTCATCTGGTACTTTGTGTTCAAACTCGGTGGATCCTGAAGTTCAATCACATTCCTCTCTGTAGCGTGAAGTCAGGTAGTGACTACATATTCTGACTATACACAAGAGACTGCCCCTTCTCTCTAACTTAAAAATTAAGTGGTGGGGCGCCTTGGTGGCTCAATCAGTTGAGTGTCCGACTCTTGGTTTCGGCTCAGGTCATGATCTCAGCGTCCTGGGATGAACCCCACATCGGGCTCTGTGCTCAGTGGGGAGTCTGCTTGAAGATTCTCTCTCTCTCCCTCGGCCCCTCCCTCTGCTGATGCTCGCTCTAAAGTAAATATATCTTTTTAAAAAATATGGTACCAAAGTTTTTAAAACTTAATTTTAAGTAACATGATGACTAGTGATAATTGAGTTCATAGGTCCTGAGCCAGATAAGGACCACTAATTGTTCAGTGCTTTTATGTTAATTAAATTATTTTCCCATTAGGAATGCTTGCTACTTACAAAGAATTATTAATGTACCATACCCTTTGTCCCCACCCCTCCTTTTAGATTCCTGCAACTTGAATCTCTTAATAAATCAGCCCTAAGCCCTGAAATATACTATTGTTTGTTATTGCTATTTGAAAATGCTAAGCTCTCCTGAAATAAACTGCAAAGTAATTTCATTTGACGTTATCTTATTTTTTGAACCGAACATGTTATTTGGAAATGAAAAACAAAGCACGTGAAAAAAGCAGACAAAATCTATTCCTTTATCACTAGTTTCTTGGGAAATTTTATCTAACATTATTTTTCCTTTTTAGTATGCTTGTTGTAATCCATTTATTTTCTTTTCACTTCTTGTCAAGCCTTCCTTCTGGAACACCCTTCCTCCCATGATTATATTTCTGAATCCTCTGAGATCTCTGACTAAATTGTGTAGAACATGTGCTGCTGTAAGATTTCACTGAAATGTATAAAGAAAGAATTCTGTTTCCTTAAATTCCCTTTTGTACATAAAATATTTGGTGAGTTGCTGATATCTTTATTTAAACTTTTTTTCAGATACAGACTATTAGTTGATTTTTATCTTTATGTTTGACACCTCTAGCTACAATTTTTAATTGGAGTTTTTAATAGAAAGGAGAATACATGATAACTTTGTGACTTTCTGTTCCGCCTGGTTTGAAAAATTCTAAATATTTTTAGAGGCAACAGGCAATAACTAGTGAATATTCTAAATACCAGCTTCAAGAAGTTGAAAAATGTTAACATCATTACTAGCAGACGCTATCATCCTACCCTGTCCCCAACACATACACTTGCCCTACATCAAGAGAATAAGCTGACGGATAAAGGGAGATTAAGGGCAGAAATCTGTGTAGCCCGAACCAGATGTTCTTAATCTATGGATAACTGTGGCAGGACAAGACCCACACCACTCAGTCATTCAGTTCTGTGCTTGTAACCCCCAAAATTCTTGTAAGAATGAGACTTCCTTGATGATTCACTTGTGAAGGATCTTGTCAGAAAACTGCTTGAATCAGAAACAAGGTCATTGTTTGAAATAAGCATTCATGCTATTAAGATGTTTGCCATGGGACTAGCCCGAGAAATTTGCACAAGACAGTTTATAAACCACTCCTCTCGACTATGAGGGTTGCCTCATGAATGAGAAGCCAGGTAAAGAGGTGCCAGGTAGAGATTGGAGTCATTGTGTAAGGAGGGGGTCCGGAAATAAAGCACCAGAGCCACTGGGGATGCAGATACAAAATAGGTTTTATTAAGGAAAAACTTGTAAGCAGAGAAGTAACAGAATACACACAGTCCATCAAAATCTTGTTATCCCGTAGCTAATGCTGAGCCGCCATGGGCTGCATGCGCCATGGCCAACGCCCCATAGATAGGAGCCCTGGCTCCGGGTTGCCAGACAGCAGCCCGTTCTCTTGCACTGACTCAGATCTGTTGAGCCAGCTCTCTCCTAACTACCAAATCAAAGGAGGACATGAACCTCCAGGGTTATCCAGGCTTTTGCTCCTCCGAGTGATGTTTAATGAAATATAACAGAATTTCGTAGGACAAGAAAGAGAAGACGGAATTAGTATACAAAGGGAATAACACAGAGGCAATGAGCATGGGGATGTTGAAATCATGAAGAAGCAAGAAGTCCTTCCAAAATCAGGGTGAGAGAGAATGTATGTGTTTGTGTGTATCCAATGCTATACCTATAGACACATCACATGAAAACTTTTTTAAAAAGTATGACATTACTTTTATCAGCTAACTTTCAAAAAGTTAGGCCCATAGCTGAGAAAATTAGTAATTTATATCAAAAATAGAACAGATAAGTAGGGTGCCTTGAGAACAACAAATGCCCGTGAGGATGTGGAACAACAGGATGCTGGTGGGAACGCAAACCAGTACAGCCACTTCGGAAGACAGATTGGGGATTTCTTACAAAACGAAACGAAATATACTCTTACCACACGATCTGGCATTTACGTTCCTTGGTATTTACTTTTGTGCACCCAAAAACCTGCACACGGATGTTTATAGCAGCTTTAATCATAATTGCTTGGATAGCAGAGGAGATGTCCTTAAGTAGGTAAAGGGATAAATAAACAGCAGTACATGTAAACAATGGCATATTTTTCAGAACTAAAAAGAAATGAGCTATGAAGCCATGAAAAGACATGGAGGAAACTTAAGTGCATATTACTAAGTGAAAGAAGCCAATCTGAGAAGGCTACATACTCTATGACGCCAACGATATTAGACATTCTGGAGAAGGTTAGAACTAAGGAGACAGTGAAAAGATCAGCAGTTGCCATGACTGGGGGGGCGGGGGGGCGGTCTGAAAAGGCAGATGTCAGGATTTTTAGGGCAGTGAAGGTACTCTGTGTTCTTTTTTTTTTTTTTTTAAGATTTTATTTATTTATTTGACAGAGAGAGAGATAGCGAGAGCAGGAACACAAGCAGGGGGAATGGGAGAGGGAGAAGCAGGCTTCCCGCGGAGCAGGGAGCCCGATGCGGGGCTGGATCCCAGGACCCTGAGATCATGACCTGAGCCGAAGGCAGACGCTTAATGACTGAGCCACCCAGGCGCCGGTACTCTGTGTTCTATCATAATGAAGGACACATATCATTATACATTTGTCCAAACCCGTAGAACGGCCAACAGCTGGCGTGAACTGTGGTGTCCGCTGTGGACAATGGGCGGTTATATGTCAGTGCAGGTTCAGCAGGTGTAACAGATACACCGTCCTGTTGGAGGGTGTTGATAATGAGGGAAGGTATGTATGAGTTCGTCATATGGGAAATCTCTGTACCTTCCTCTTAATTTTGTTCTGAACCTAAAATTGCTCTAAACAAATAAAATCTTAAAAAAATGAGAGAGCATATGTGTAAAACATATATATAATACTAAAAGCAAAGAGAATAAGTAGGGTGGGGAGAGAGTGCTATTCTGACCAAAAGTATAAATTGAAATAAATAGAATGTACAACCACATTCTGCTACTTTTGCCTCCAGCAAAAGGAATTCCAGATTCTAGGTTACAAAGTTCAACCTAGATTCTACCTTGTGCACAAGTGACAAGTGAAACCAGTTCAGAGAAGCATGTTTGGGTCCCTTAGAGAACACAAGAAGACTCCTGTCCATTGACTCTATTGTTTCTGGAAAAATGGGGTTTTGCAGGATGTTCTGCAGAAGGTGAAAGAAGACAAATGCTCTGCTTTCATTTTTGACATGCCAGCAAATTCTCCAAGAGCAGTGGAGTTAACTGTGCAGGCGAGGAGGGGGGAGTTGCTGTAGCCCCTGTCCTAATGGAGGCGTTGGAAATGGACCCCTTGGCAGCACCTTCCTGGAGGGCAGCTGCAGGTGTGGTGGAAACTGCTGCATTTTAGTCTCCCTTGTCAGAGTCCCAGACCTGGCTTTTCATAATTTTTCTTCTTGTAATGTACTTCCTAGAAAAAGAAGTAAAAGCTCCAAAGGCAAAAAAAAAAAAAAAAAAAAAGTAAAATAAAATATCAAAAAGTGGGGGTGGGTTGGAGAAAGTGAATGAAAGGGGCAAGAGGGGGCTCTGCCTTCCTTAGGTCTACCCAGGACGCCTTTCCTGGTTTATGATTCTCCCTCTGTTGAACCACAAAGAGAAAAATGTATTAGGCCCCGAATGCCAGGGTATATTGTCTGTCAAAGGATTTGCCAGTTAAAGAACCAATTAATTTCCGGCTCTTGCAGCTCATGAGGATATAAAAATAGGATCTTCTGTGGCTTTTGAAATGTTGGATATAGTCTCTTCTTAAAAGAGGAGAATTGAAACTGGCTTTTCTCTTTTTAAAAGGAAAAAAAAAAGAGCAACGTTTGGAGGCTTTGATGTTTTTCTTTCAGAACCTGGCCCCGAGATGTGCAACTTCAGTATTTATGCACACGTGCGCACGCATGCACACCTCGTGCGTATTTGCACACACTGATGCAGAAGTGGTTTATTATAGAGTTAATGCAGATGTTTTCTTCTCCCAGGCAAGTGATGATTTCCTTTCTTCCATAGTCAGATGGATAATTTGAACAGCTTGGAAGGGCAAGGGCAAGAAAAGCTTTGATTTATCTGCTGCTGAACTGATTTAGACAAATGCAGGAAGATGATACATCACTGAATTAGGGCGCACAGGACAATAATGAGAACCTAAAGTGGGTGACAAGTGCACACTAAAATCCATATTACTACTAAACAAGCAGGCATGCATGTGTACCCTGTGCCTTATTTTATGTGATAGAGTGGTGCTTGTCATGTTTCAGAGTAGTTTAATGAATGCTTTAGATCTGTAATTAACAGGGCTCTCATGTGCTCACGGGGTGCTGGCATTGGTGCGTGGTGAATTATTCAATAAATATGATACAGAAATTTAGACCCTGTGCAGGGAATTATACAGGGAAAGAGTTAGAGAAACATGGGCAAATATGAATCCAGTTGTAGCCAATTTTAAAGCTATGCCATCATTGTAGTAAAGAAGATACGCTAATAAAAAATGTCCCGTTTGCTTTCAACATGAAAATCAAAAGAAATAAGAACCATAGAGGACCAAGAGCTTCTCTCTTAAATTTTGTCGTATTGATCAAGTCAGCTAGATATTCTATTTTCTTGGCGATTTATTCTATAAGAATTCCTCTGGATAACCTGGGTTAGAGGTGAGTTCCCAAAGTTGAACTGAGGATTTCCCAAACATACAAAGAAAACAGAATCACGAGGTAAACTGTAGAGGCAACTGGAAAGTGCTGGAAGGATGTCTTTACAAGGCAACATGGGACCTAAGAAGGAGCTGGATGGAGGCGAAGAGGTTTTTTATGCAGCCACCTCCAGCCGCACCTGGGTTGTCACTTGATTGACAGCTCAGGGAAAGCCTTTTTGTTTGCTAGCAAGATGCCTTTCTATTTCTTCTCTCGCCCATTAAGTCAATGTGCAACTCTGCTGTCGAGGCTCCTGAGGATCACACTGTTCCAATACCTACTCCTTTTCACGCATTGGGTTAAATATGAACAATGAAAATTTCAGTCCATTTGTTAATACATTTTCTCATTCAACTGATCACATGTTATTCGTATTAACACCTTTGATTTGTGTTTGTCACCTATTTTCTTCTTGCGTGGAGGGTCACCCTCAGATTGACTTAGCTGTTTGTATCCAGCAGGGATCTGTTAGTTACACAGTCGAAATGAATTTTAAAAGAATAAAAAAAGACGTGGAGGCCATAAACTAAAAGAGCTCTGTGCAAATGATCTTGCACGATTACACTGAAAACCAACATACCAGCAAGTTGGTAAAAATTTTTATCCCTCAAGGCTCTAATAATAATTACCTAATATTGTGTGAATATTACTTCAATACCTTGTACCGCACTTTTGATAGTCTTCATTCTTGTAAAAGATTCATTGTTAAATGTGCTTTTGGGTCAGCCTTGCTATTTACAAAATATACCTGCCTTTGGTCACTATGAATCCCATTGTGCCTAAAGAGCTTGAATACTTTTGTCCTGGTGTCTGAGAATGGATGAAGCCTGTGGAATATAGTCAAAGATATTGTTAGTGAAGTGACCTAAAAGTGACTTTGAAACCTTGGATAAAACTTTAGCTTTGTCAAGGTTTACAGTCAGGGCTGACCCAAAGCACTACTGGGAAACAGGTAACTTCTTCCTGATCTTTTTTCCCTCTTAGGTGTCAAATGATGCTATGGCATCCTCTTGGACCCTAACGGGGTATTCTCTCCAGGGTGGCTCTTCCTTTTTACCATCTGTTTTGTCTCCAAACCAAAATCTAATTAATGTTGGGTATCCTTGTGACTCACCACTAATCTGATTGACCAATGAATGCTGAATTCTTAATCCTTGAACAAAGGGTTGGCTATCAATCACCTTTTAGCCAACACCTTCCTTGTCTCAATCTAAAGCAGCAAACAGTGGTTGGGATTAGCTACTTGGGATGCTGCTGGAAAGATGCCTAGACTTTATTCTGAAAACTCAGCATTTGTAAAAACAAAGTTTTAAAAATATAGTGGGACTTATTTCATTTTTTGGTTTAATTGGCCAAAATATTTACACTCAGGACCAAGAGTATGCTTTTCATGTATAATGTTTCCTTCTTCATATTTTTGTGCTAAATAATAGAATGAATGGATCCAAATGGTAAATGATTTAAACAGGACAAGATCGTATAAAGTGAAAAGTAGAATCTCCTTGTCTTGCTGCTCTGTGTCCTTGTCCCCGATCTTAGTTCCTAGAAACAACTATGGTGGGTATATTTGTTTTTTAGTGCTTCTGGAGGTTCCCATTGTGTGTTGAAATAATACTCTTGTGCCTCTATTTCTTGATTTATCAATTTTAAACATTACATATTGACTTTCCTATGACAGATGAGCAATTTAGTGTACTTATATTACTCTCTACCTTTTTTTTTCCCCATCTACTTCCTGATTTTCATTACTCTACATTATTTATAACATTTATATTCTGTCCTGCAGGTCTCTGCTTATAATTAAACCTTTTATATTCTGTCTATAGGCTGATTCTAAAACAAGAAAGATAATTAACATTTTAATACTATAATTACATAACTATTATTTACTCCCGAACTAAGTAGAACAATTAGATGCAGGTGGATGAAAACATAATTTAGCAAATTAAATTTTTGTCGTTTGAAATAAAATCTTCAAAGTTTGGCAGCCTAAGAAATTTCTTTTGTTTTCCATCTCATTTCCTTTCCTATTTCTGTGTCAGAGTTGCTCTTGTTCCTTATACTCTATGCAATTTCTTTGTCAGATGCTTTTTGTTTGCCTGTTTTTTACTTTTGCTCGTATATACTTCTGAATGTTTTTTACAAATATGGAACATGGGTTTTAAAATTTGTGATATCCTGTATCAAAGACACTTAAATAAATCCTCACACACATCATCTGAAACGTTTCTAGTTTCAAGAGAACTTTCCTCTCTGGACTTTGCTCCTTATATTGTAGTATCGACTGTGACTCCTCCTTTGCAATCAGCCTGGTTGCTTTTTCTTTCTGGAAGTTTCTCAGACCTTTAGTTTCTCTTAGCCTGAAATTTCAACAGGAAATGGCTGGTTGTGTGAATCTTAGAACCCTGGTCTTTTCAGCTAAGATAAACTCCTTTTGTTATTATTATATTTTAATTATCATTTTATTATTTATTATATTATTACCTTATTTTATGATTTATAATTTTAATATTTATTATGATTATATATTATCATTATTATTTTATGTGTATATATATATATATTTTTCCACGCTATTGTTTTTGTTTTGTGATTTTGGAACTTATCAAATGGATATTGAACTTTGAAAATGTATCACCATTGTCATTTTTCTCTTGTATTTTCCACATTTTGTCTTTCTTTGTTCTACATTCTGGAGGATTTCCTCGACTCTATTTTGTATATCTTTATCCCTATCTTTTACTACTTTGATATTATCATTTAGTCCATCCATTACTTTAATCTTTCCTTTTCTTGGATTTTCCCTTTTTCTTTCTTTCTTTCTTTCTTTTTTTTTTTTTTTAAGATTTTATTTATTTATTTGAGAGAGAGAATGAGAGAGAGAGAGAGCACATGGGAGGGGGGAGATGGAGAGGGAGAAGCAGGCTTCCCGCAGAGCAGGGAGCCCGATGTGGGGCTCGATCCTGGGACTCCAGGATCATGACCTGAGCCGAAGGCGGTCACTCAACCAACTGAGCCATCCAGGCGCCTGGATTGTCCCTTTTCCATGGCAGTTCATCCTTGTGTTAAGGATGCAATAGCTTCTTTTTTTTTTTTTAAAGATTGATTTTATTTATTCATTAGACAGAGAGAGAGCGAGCGAGCACAAGCAGGGGGAGTGGCAGGCAGAAGCAGAGGGAGAAGCGAGCTCCTTGCTGAGCAGGGAGCCTGACGTGGGACTCGATCCCAGGACCCTGGGATCATGACCTGAGCTGAAGGCAGACGCTTAATGGACTGACCCATCCAGGTGCCCCATTCTGCAATATCTTCTTGAATATTTTTTTAGGATACTAATTATTTTTAAAGTCTGATTCCTTCATTGTTTCTCAGATTAGTTGTTCCTTTTGTTCTTCTTGGTCTTTGTTCTCTTATTCTTTTGGATTTTTGGGGGTGTCGAATGCTCTTTTGTTTTTCATTCATTTCCACAAGTAGAGAGGTGTATTGGTGAGTAGAAGTAGCTGGTGTGGGTGGCCCTGCATCCAGGAGGCTTCTCTTCTGAAGAGAACTCTGTGCTAAGTCTGTGTGGTTGAGGACATGCAGCCCCACAATAGATTTTCTAGTAGGGCACCTAAGCAGGGCAGCTTGACTCTGGGAATGCAGAGCTTTATTCTGTTTCACTCCTTTCCTGCTTCACTGCCTTTCCTTTCTCATTGTTGTTCCCTTCTGTATTTTTTTCCCAGAGGTCCAGCTTACCTCCAACTTGGCTTCCGTCTCAGGTCCTGGCACCCTTGCCAAGCATCCTTACTTCCTCGTGAGGCAGATCGCACACTTTTGTTAGAGTTTAGCTCCTGGGCTCCAAGCGTGCTCAGCGCTGAGGGCAAAATCCTATCTTGGTTTCATTTTGTCACTAATGAATTCATTCTGTCATAAGTTTCTTCCCCGTCCTTTCAAGGGGATATGGAGAAAAAGAATCAACAGATGAGGGAACAAACCAGCCATTTCACAGCCTGAGGCCCCACATCCTTACTGTAATATTGGTTCCAATTAAAGCTAATAAAAAAATGGCATTTATTTCATTTGAAATGAAATCGCCTACTAAAATGAAGACAATACAAGATATTAATAGTTTTTTTAATTGTATAAAAACACATTTTAGCTCCAGAGGACACTGAGCTCTGAATGTCAGGCCCATGCTCTCTGATAGGCAGGGCCCTTGGGAGGAAAGTTCAATATTTAGGGACAGAGAAGGAGGCTACCAGGGAAAATCAGGCAGAGCCTCTCATGGAAGCGTCCATCTCTTTGCTGTTTACTCTGTAACATGAACTTTCAACTCTTCTTTCACAGAGTCCTGAATTGAGCCCTTAGATTGCCATACACTGTTCAGTCATGGGCAGGGCAATTGTAAGTGAATGTTCTTACATTTTTACTTTGTCACTATGAGATCAACCAAACTGTCCTATAGAGTCACAATTCAGAGAAATAAATTTTATATTGTTGAGGAAACGTAAGGAGGCTTTGCACTCAGGGTTCACATGCTTTTTAAAGATAAAAATGAACAGAATCAGAAAACATATACCTGAAAAGCACATGGAGAAAACCTATAATTTATTTGTTGGCATATGCAGAACACAGGTCTCCTTTCCTATCTTCATTCATTCGTTCATTCAGTAAATAATGCTTGAGTGCCGAGTCTGTACCAGGGGCTGCTACAGGGGCCAAGGGCACAGTGGTGAAGAAAACAGACACTGTCTCGACTCTTACGGAACTTACATCAGAGTAGAGAAGCAGGCAATCACAAATTTACAGTGTAAAGTGAGGAGGTGCTAAATGCTGTGAAGAAAAGTAGAGCAGAATGGATGGGCAGAGTGATGACACATTGGTGATAGGATGGTGGCTGTAAGCTACGGTCTTACTGAAGAATGCCGTTGAAAAATACCTTAGAGCCACGGTTCCCACAGTGTTCGGGAGTGAGCTCACAGGACACTTACTCCATTTTCAAGGGAAACACAGTAATACTTAACATCTGGTAGATACCACATGAGCTACGAGCTTGCAGTGGTTCTCACAGTTTCAACATTACATCACGCTCCCTTCCTTCAGTGATGATTTACCTTCTCAAAGCTAAGATTTTAGGCTGTTGACACAATGAAAAGCAAGTATTGTTTAAAAACTAAGAAGGGGTAGCGACAGTAGCAGGGTCCAAGGTGATTGCAAAGTCTGAGGGGTTGTGCAGTGTCCGAAGATCCACACATCCCACTAGTAAGTGTGGTAGGTGGAAAAAATGACCCCCCAAAGATATATTCACTTCTTAATCCTGGGACCTGTGAATATTACCTCATTAGGCAAAAGAATGAACATTACCTTATATGACAACAGATGTGATTAAGGACCAGAGAGGGTGAGTTTATCCTGGATTCTCTGGATGGACCTTAAAAACAAGTGTAAGCATCCTTATAAGAGAGAAGCCGGAGATTCAACCTAGAGATACAAAGAGGAGAAGGTGATGTGAAGACAGGTGGGGGTGACAGCGATGTCGCTACAAGCCAAGGAATGCCAGGGATCGCCAGCAGCCACCAGAAGCTAGGAGACACAGGGAGCGGATTCTCCTGCAGAGACTCTAGAAAGAACACGGCCCCAAAGACACCTTGATATCCGGCTTCTGGCTTCCAGAGCTGTGGGGGGATGAATTTCTCTTGTTTTAAGTGGCCCAGTGTGTGGTAATTTGTGACCCTGGAAAATGGCCTGGGAAGCAGCCCTAGAAAACTAATGCCGTCAGTAATTCTGGTTATTTATAAATGAAATGCAAATGTTTTTTCTTTCAATTTATGTGTATTATTTTTTTCAAAAGGCTACTAAGTTGTTAGGACATAAATACTTATGTTGTTTGGATGGAACTTCTAAATACATGGAACTGATAGGTATTTCTCTTGTCCTATAATCCACATGAAACAATTACTGAACAGTGAGTTTGTGTGAACCAAGAAAATTTTGCAAATTGTTTCTTTTTCTTTTTTTTCCAAAGATCTTATTTATTTTTTAATTTTTTTAAAGATTTTATTTATTTATTTGACAGAGAGAGACACAGCAAGAGAGGGAATACAAGCAGGGGGAGTGGGAGAGGGAGAAGCAGGCTTCCCGCTGAGCAAGGAGCCTGATATGGGCCTCGATCCCAGGACGCTGGGATCATGACCTGAGCTGAAGACAGATGCTTAACGACTGAGCCACCCAGGCACCCCTTTGCAAATTGTTTCTTAAAATGAGAAAGTGGACAGTGGGATGTTTTGAGGGAAGTGTGTTCCAGGAAGAGGCAAGATCAAGGGCAGAGGCCCTGAGGCAGGAACCAACATGGTGGATCACAGAACAGCAAAAGGCCAGTCTGCCAAGACATAACGAGCAGGAGATGGAGTCCAAGAGAGAAGCAGGGGTTGGATGATGTGTGACCTCCCAGGCCAGAATAAGGAATTTAATTATGTTGTGTGATAAGAAGCCACTGGGCAGTGTTGACTAGAGTAGTGAGCTGTGGCAGGATTTATACTGTGAAATGACCCTCTGGATGTGGTGGAGACAATTGACCACAGGAAGCCAATTTACAAAGAGTAGAAGACAAAGCCTCTGGGTTGCTTAGAGACCTGGATAAACCTTTGCCCCATCTTTCCCATCCATTTGTATTGGCTACTTTATATTTACCAACTGTGCATAAGACCATGTAGATGTAGAAGCAATTGTGGAATTTGTACACAAGGGTGGAGAATTTTATGTATTGTATGTTTGCTTTGGGTATATCCCTTTCTAGATGTCAAAGCCCTCTTCTAGAAGTTTATTAATCAAAACCAAAGAACAAATAATGAGAGTAGTTGGTCAGGTTGCAAAGGCATGGAGGGGGCAGAGGTGCTAGAAGGTGCTCCATGGAGAGCAGAGCAGGCTGGCTGGATCCTTTAGTGAGCACATGATGTAGCAGCCTTCCCTACTGAAGGGCCAGGTGCTCCTTGGCCATGGTGCCCAGTGTGGGGAGGTTTGGGCCCCTCTGTAACAGGGATGACTGTATCATTTGTTTCCTGTGCTTGGCAGTTGCATGGAACTCCTGTGAGCAAAGAAATCGAAGGCCTAAGGTAACAGAACAAATAAAAGTAATAGGCCTTCCACAACTGCTGCAGAGGCAGGTACCTCGCGGCAAAGAAAATAGCAGATGGAGAAATCCCAGCAGCATCCTTAGCTCAGAAAACATCTAGTTGAGCACCCTGGGAACCTAAGGGTGGGCCACATTGCCCCCTTCCCAGAAGCTACTTAACTCAGTCACATGACTAAAAAAAAAAAATGACACAGGTGATCCAAAAGGAATACCCTTTATAGAGGCCAGCTCACCCTCACGTCTAGTCTCCTTGAACTCTGTTGGTCAGACCTCCATATTCAGTTGTGGACATTACATGGAACCTTGATGAATGTTTCACACGTATCAAACCAAAGAATCTTGATTCCTGATGCTGCTGAGTTTCTTGGTGTCCCAGAGCTCCTCCACCCCAAATCACTGGTCATCATTGATTATTTCAGCGGAAGGAAAAATAACAGCCTAGAAAAATGGGGAAATATATTTTAGTATCAAGACTCAAATTTGACTTTTCTCGAACCCATAGAGAGACGATAATCTTGAAAGCCAAACTTTGTGGAGACCTAAGGGGGGTTTCAAACATTCAGATGTTTCCCTTTATATATCAAGTGTGGATTGTGTCAGTCTGAGCATAGAACTATAAGAAGGCATATCTTGGGACGGCGGCAGAAGTTAAGATATAACAAAAGTTCCTGCCACGCTGTTGTTTGACACAGTGCAGAGCAGAAGAGCAGCATGGTAGAGGGAGGCATCTAGATGGAGGGACCTGGGCTAGTAGGGGAATGGAGAAGGTCTGGGAGGCATGCAGACCAGGGCAGGTCTGCAGTTAGACGGCAGAGAGCATACTGCTGGGACTTTGCAACTGAGGGCGATAAGAGTTGCCAGGTTTTTCAGCAGTGGGTGCTTGCACAATATCTAGGAAGAGGATGGGGCACCCTAGGCCAGCCGAGAGGACCAGAAACCAGGTGGAAGGGGACATCTCGACAGAGGACAGTGACGGCCCAGCTATAGCACTGAATGAGATCAGAGGCCCTTGCCTAACTCCACTGCCATTAGGATACAAAAGCTGTCTCTGAACTTACAAACCAGGAAGGGCAGGGGGCAGGGGTGGGGATTCTTTTGAGAGGGGAGAAACACCCTTATATGGAGAGTTTAAACTTTGAATTGATTGAATATTGACCTGAATGAGACATGGGTCTTTCTGTTATAACTCCATGCACCTGCGCCTGAAAAACCTCTCAATCTGTACAATTGCTCAGGAGGAGTAGCAAGAATTGTAGGAAAAATAAGTTTAGGGGTAAACCACTCAGAACCAGAGCACTAACAAAACAGTCCTGTGTATTTCAGGGTGAACATGACTGCCCAGGCAGGCAGGTGGATCAGAGGCTGCCTTGGGGAATAAAAATCCTGAGAAAAAATATTGCAAAGACACAGCCTTGTTGTGTTGAGGCAAGGCAAGTGGAACTGGAGTCCTGAGCAGGGGGTTGGAATCCTGGGTAGAGATACTCATCAAAAACAAACAAAAGGCCCCACAATTCTTTAGTAGATAACTGCTTTTCATTTTCTTAAAGTGCAGATTAGAAGGCTCCTGCTTATACAGCCCTCAAGCTGAGGGGGTTTTCCTTTCCTGCTGGGTTACAATGCTAATTCTGCCTTCCTTGCCTAGCAGAAATCGTGTATGAACCAAAGTGACTTCTGTATTGTACTGACATCCAATCGTGGACCAGTAATCGGTGTTATAGAGATGTGTAGTGCAGCAGAATTTTAAATTGGAAGAAATAGTTCAATTTATCTGGAAAGTTTAATTTTCTTCCCTACGATCAGGAACAGGGGCCCTAAAGTAAGATATAATTAATTGTAGATAATACAAACTTAAAAAAAATACGTCAAAGTCAAAGCCTGTGAATTTTGATTCAGCTGCACACATATTCAAAAGGACACGGGTTACCTAACCAGAGGGCGATGGGGGAAAGCAGTTGACATGATGAACCGCCTTATCTGAGAAGCAGATGTCTGAGGTGTTTCACCTCAGGAGAAGAGACTAAGCAAAGATGTGACAAGTGTCTTCAAATATTTTAAGGGTTATTGTTTTGGAGAATGAGTTATCTAGAATTATAGTGCTGTGCAGCAGTGACTCTGTCTTAGGTTGAGAAGATCTTCCACTCCCCGCCCCCCCAGCAAAATCATGCTGGGATCACACCTGAGCCCCTCCCACAGACCTTCACTTTCCCTCTGAGGCGTTTCCAGTTGAACCCCAGGAATCCATTACACACGATTTGATAAATCACTGCTATAGAGGGCACAGTAAGGATCAACAGACAGAAATGTCCTCAACAGATTGTAACGCTGTCTCGAGAATACATTTATAATTGTGAGTCTCTCCCATTTTCTATCATATTCTATACCTGCTATACTCACACTTGCATAAGAAAAAGTTTGAATGCCTACCCTGTGTGAGACACTGTGAGATGCACTTCCTCACCTCTGCGTTTCACTAATTTTTGCTCCAGTCTCCTGAAAACTCTTTTCGGCTTTTTCCTGGGAGTCCTGAAGGAATGTCTCCCATGTTCCCATGGGACTTGGGGTTTTGTTCGTCTTATCCTGGCACTCTCTCCCTCCAGCGGCTTGCCGTGTCTGCCAGGCACACCACTGCCTCTGACACTGCTTCTGGACACCTCTCTGCTGGGTCCACCTGGCACCTTTCCCACCTGGTGGACACTCTCGCCTCTTCTGTATGATCATTGTGCAAAACCACTGTTTCTGCAAAGTCACTTCTCTTCCCAGATCAGCATCTATCTCTGTGACTTCCAGACTCAACATCCTCTTGCTGGGTTCTACAGTCTCCTCCTAGATTCTTCCTGGTGCTAAAGCAGTGGCATTGTGAACGGGGGAAGAATATTTGCTTTTGTGCTATACCCAGTATGAGGAACCTGGGTGAACTGTGCCCCAATGTCATAAAGAATATTCAGTAATACAGAGATATTAGTGACCCTTTCTTCAGAGAATTAAGATATGAAGCTAAAGTGGACAGACACATCCAAAAAATGCACAGCAGGATGTAGTCAGGATCATCTCTCTCTTCTAATGACCATGGCTTGTTTGTTGGGTCAAGACTTAGTCTTGGCTCTGTTGTATGTTGTTTTCTTTGAGAAGTCTTCTCGATTCTTTGTGTAAATACATATTGGGAAGTCTGACCCCACAGGTTTGCCAGGTGGCCCCAGATATTTGCATACCTCGTGCAAAGGTTCTACTATATAATTATAAAATGTATACTTTTGCATTGTAGAATTTTTGGAAAATACAAAAATATGCTTGCTCAATATCCCATCACATCTGATGATACAGAATGTATGGAAAGAGGGAGTCCAAGAGTGAAATCGTATGAGAGAGATAGATTTATTTTTACGCACATAATTTTGCATCTTATTTTGGTGATTCTCTTTGTAATGTTGCCTGGATAGTTGTGCAGTTCTGTGTTTGCTCCAGATTTCAAGTGATAGAGTGATTGCTGTGTGTTCTGACGGTGTGACAAGAACATCTGAATGCTGGTGCCAGGGTGTAGTTTGTGTGTGAATACACATGTGGCTTAAATGTGGCAATCAGTGGGAGGTAGACTCCCATCAACCAAATTTTAATTATACATGGAATACATCCTTCACATAAGTCAAAGAATCCTGTAACTTCAAAAGCTGTGTTTAAAATGGATTTAAAAATCATTTAAGGTACTTAGGTTGTATTCTGTTTACAAAAAAAAATTTTCCTAAATAGTAATTAGATGGGTTCACATTCTTCCTGGATTTGGGAATTCCTGCCACGTCATTAAGAGTACCTCTTTCTGTCACCAAATTTACTATGGCCCCAGCAAAAAGAGGTAGCTGTTTACACAGTATTTCTTCAAACAACTTTGTAACACACTTCTAATGCTTACTTAAATTATTCATTCTCTCCATTCTATGACAAGAAAATATTTTTTTGTCACATATAATCCATCTGCCTGCTAAGGAGGGTGGACCCTGGTAACCGGATGAGCAAAGATGATGGGGGGATGATGCACGTTGGGCAGAGCTGAGAGGGGACACAATTGCTCTGCATTAGGAAGAGGGAGAATCTGAGAGGGAAAGACAAAGGAGAGAAAGATCTAGAAGGAAACTGGAGTGGAGAGCCACATTTGGGAGGAAATCAAGTAACCTGAGGGTGAAAGACTTACCCGGGAAGTGTCATTATCGGGGCTTTGCATTGAGGCTGCAGAATTGGGTAAGGGACTCTCACCTCACTCCACTTGTCTTAGTTCAGGTTTTGCTGTGACCAAGTCACTGGGTGGAAAGAGAGCGAGGGAGTTCTCTTGGTCCCTTCTGTAAGGACACTAATCTCATTCATGAGTGCTCCACCCTCATGACCTAATCACATCCCAAAGGCCCTACCTCTTCATACCATTACATTGGGGTTAAGATTTTAACATAAGGATTTTGGGGGAACACAAACCTTCAGTCCACTGCACGGGTAGGATGACTTCTTTGCGTGCAACACTGAACACTGTATGGAACAAGACAGAAAGAAGAGAGGCTTACAAGAGCCATCAGACCCACCTCCTGCTATTAGTCCAGCCTCTGTTCTTTTGCCTGGCTTTGCCTCTTGACTTTTCCCTCCATCCCCTCAAGCTTTGCCCTGCCCTGCTGTGCAATCTAAGCTCCATCAATAGCAAACTACTAAACTTGCCACATTTTCTTTACACTTGTTGCTGGAACATTTTCTTCCCAGCCTCCACTTTATGCCTTGTTAATTCCTATTCACACTTGGTGTTTCTGTTCAGATGTCACTGCTTCTAGAAGCATATGCTGACTGCCAACCTCCCCTTCCCACCACCAATCCCCTGAGGTAAGTGCTCCTCTACCATCTACTATGCTCTTTTGTTTCTGCTGCTCTCATTTCTGTTTCCTCCACTAGAATCGAAGTTCTTTGATGGCTGGGATGAACCATGCCTGCTTGACCTTTATAGTCCCAAAGCCTAGTAGAGTGCCTAAGAAGTATTCAGTAAATATCAAATGGACAGAAGAGTAGAGGGATTAATGAACGGAGTAACAATGGATATATGGATCTGTTAATTTTCCCTCCAGACCTACTACTCCTCTTTGTTATTAAGCAAGGTCCAGTCAGAAAGCAAGAGATAAACAAAAAACATAAAACCTAACAAACTAGACATTTAAAACAGAAGTAGATGTCACTAATTACACAACATTGGAAGAGATGTTGAGGTAACTGTGGTTTTAGTAACTGCAGGAATCAGCTATCTACAGGGGGGACTAGAAGAAAGAGGTGGGTGTCCAGAACCCGTTGTCACCCTACTGTTGGTGCTCAGAATTCTGAGGAGGAGTAGAGTTAGGTGAGCACTGGACCTCTGAAGACAGGGTGTGGCCTAATGGTGCTTGGACTTCTGAGGAGAGGGCGTCATCTGGTGGGTGCACACTGTGGAAGGGGGCCAAGCCCAGTGGGAGAGGGAGCATAGCATGGTTAGTACTGGCACCACTAGGAATCCCACACCTCACTGCTGCAGGTACCTCTGGAGGGGCATGGAAGGACTGGTGCCAGGAGTAGTGAAGAAGCCGGAGGCTGGAGTCAACCATCTCTGGTGCTGGAGTATTGCTAATAGGGCCTGAAAACAGGAGGAATGTCTCTTCTCTCTTCTTGCCACCTTCCAATCCTTTGGTGCCTCTCATCAGCAGAACCTAATAAAATGCCAACTGGCAAGCTAGTATGAAGAACATAGTATGCAAATCTAGGCCCAGAGGTACAGGGTATGGAAAGGACTGGGGCTCAGAGAAAATAGGTAAATAACTAGTCCAGTCAGTCCCCTCAGCAAATCAGCATCCATACCTATCCTTCTAACAACTAAGAGTTTTGTGCATCTTCCTAATAAGAAGAAATTATTCTTCATACAAATGAAGACTGTATTACCCTCTCCCCAAAGGAAGATTTCCCACAGCAATCATATCCATATCTATCTGAATATTCTATAACACAAACACAAAGTCATAGATTTAACCAACAATGGTAGTACTTAAGTAAAATAGTAGGAGAAAGGAGGAGGAGGAAGAAAAAACATTAGAATACACATTACACGCAAAGTAGAAAATATTCATAATAGCTTCTTTTCTATAATTGTTCATGAGGCCATGGTTGATACTTATAACTTCCTTTTCCACTACCTATCTGATATTTCCTTCATCCTAAGATAGCAACTCAGGTGGCAAAGCTTCTTTACCAGTAGCACAACCCAGGCCTTCATTCCTAAAAGTGTCTGAATCCCCAGAGTCTTTCTTTTATTGGGATGTGGTTTTCCACATGAAAGCATGTGAGACACCCATAGAAGACTGTAGTTTCCAGACACAGTTCTTTCTGCTCCTGTGAGGAGCAATTTTCCCAAACATTATATAGAACTCTTTTTGAGCCTTTTGGCTCAGTAGCACGAGAAAAACCCCCAAATGGTCAGATAAGCCTAAATAGGATCATTTCTCCTTGAGAACTAAGATCCCTAAACCAGCAAAGCTCATAGTTGTAGAGATGGGAAACAAAAATTATCTCTCTGTAGGAGAGTCCATTCCCAAATTTTACCCCTTGAGTCTGGCTATAGAATAAACTGCACCATGTGTTGGTCACTGGTTTCATCTATAAGAGAGGATACAAGTCTTTCAGGGTTTTCTTTCTTAGCTGGCCTTTAATTGGCATTCCACCATTTGATCAGAGCAACTATTTCTGTGTGATATGATGCATGTTAAGACGAGTAGGAATCATGGGCATGGGCCCTTTGCTATGCTACTTTTGTCAGGAAATAAGTTCCTCAGTTAGAAGCAATTTTGTGTGGGGTATCATAACTGTGGATAAGGCATAATTATATGAGTCCAAGGTTAATGGTATGGGGAAAACATTGAAGTTAGGAAACAGAAGTCCATGCTCTAACAAGTATATATTCCAACAAGCAGCAGTGGTTTGACCCTATGAGGAAGAGCTGCAACATAAGTAATCTGCTGCTAGGTAGTGCTCCAGCTTCCTTGCAAATGATAGCATGTCAATGGGCTCAGTTTTGGCCTCTGCTATCAGCAGGTTAGACAGTCAGCGGTAGCAATTGCCAGTTCAGCTTGGGGAATGGCAATGCAAGTTGATAAGCTCTTCCATGGCCTCCCTCCCTGCCACTAAGGACCCTGAAGTAGCTGGGGAGAAGCTACTTGCCACAAAACATGTCACCATGAATATCTGGATATTGAGGGCATCTTCTGCGGTGGATGTCCTTTGGTGATCCCATGAGACACTTCATGAAGACATGGAAAAATAAACTAGTGAAGGGAGCACCAGCATTCTAGAAAAGCTCAATGGGAGTTGACTCTGTAGACTGGGGTGATGGTGAGGATGTTGCCATTATGATGGAGATGTCATTATGAAGGGATCCGACAGTGGCAGAGGTCAAGCAGTAGTACTTATTTCCAGAAATAAGACATCAACAGAGTAGGAAGAGTTAATAGCAATAGAGATAGAATGGCAACCAGAATAGTTAAGCCTACAAGGATCTTCAATGGGGGCTAATTCATAATATGTCCATAGACATGAAAGAGATGGGCAGCCTACTAGGGTATCACTTGATGTATCTAACAGGAAAAAATCCTAGTCTAGTGGGCAGAAATCTAACTTGAGTTGTCATATACAGAATCATGGCTCTGGCCTGGTTCTGTGCTCTAAGCCCGTCCCCCGAGACTGAACTTTTCCCCGCTATTTTGTTCTTTGTTGCATCTTTGATATATTTAAAATGAGTTAATGCCTGAATAAATGCAATGATATAAATGACTAATAGAAAAAATGGGAAGGAAAGGCTGATAGGATTTGTTGGCTCAATTAGAAGAATGGGCTAAAGGCTCAAGCTGAAGCTTTGGATGCTTAGGAAAATGGTGATAGCATTAACACAAATAGAAAATTTGGGGAAAGCAACTTATTAGAGATGGCGGGGAGTACAAATATGAGGAATTCAGCTTTTAAAGCTGAATCTGAGAACTGTTGCAGATCTTTTGCAAGGCTTCCAGAGGTTACCCGGCATCAGCTTTTAATTTATTATCTGGATAAATAAGCCATCCATTTGGGTGGGACTATTGGCTCTATCACAATACATGCAATAAAGATGGTCTGTGTGATACGTGATACGTTAGTCTCAGGCTGACACTCCCATCCGCAGATCCCTACCCCTGCATCAGACTCATTACCTTCTGGACCCGTGCAGGTGGCTGAGCGGAGCAGTCAGATAGAAATGTTTACATAGAGAACTCTTCATTACCTCTGACAGACGTATTTTAGCCTCCCAGCTTCCAACCCCAGTTGCTGGAAGGCTGCCCGGCATTGTTGCCAGATATCATTGCCATGGAAACCACAGACCATCCCACTAGGGTGAGACACACAAAAGCAAAAGCACTGTTAATAACAGATTTTTTTTTTTTTTTTTTTTTTTTAGGCTCTGGTCCCTCTGATTTCACACCTGACAGGACCGAACACACGTCCCTCTGGGGGACACAGGGAAAAGCAAACCAGTGGAGCTGGGGTTATTAGTGGCTTTTAGGAACAGAATAACCTGGTAAATCCCACTCAGAGAAGCAGGGTCACAAATTACTCTCCAAAGCATAATAATGTTTTTCTTGTTTTCCTCTAAATATAGAGCTACCGTGGCTGGTCCTTCTTTTAGAAAAGAATGATATCTATTAGGTTTTTGACATTGTAAAGATAACTTCAGTGAAAATGGCTTTTCTATTCCAGGCATTCATTAACTCAACCATACCAAAATTACCTTGGTTCCTCAGACTGTGGGTGGAGGAGGGCACTCGTAATGGGTATTACCTAGCACAAAGAATTTGTGTTGCTCACTTTGAAGCCAATAGAAATATTGGTATTGCATTATCCTCTTGAGCTGGGTAGTTGTGACAGAGGATGAGTACCTACGTTGACATTCATGGAGCTGTGCACTGGAGACCTGTGTATGTGACTCTACGCAAATTGCATCTCTATAAAATATTGTTAGCATAAAAAGTGAAAAACTAAGTAATGTAAAATATTCAGAGCAATTTTTTTTCTAATTTGCTATTTTTGGAGGGAAAGGTAGGTTTGAGGTTTGGCTTCCTTAGAACCGTACAACTTCAATTTTGAAACTTCAGTTGCATCATTTCTTAAAAATTATTTTCTCAGAATTACTAAGGATCTTCATTGTGCTAAGGACTTAAGGGGTTGCACAGCTACTGAATGAACAGTTACTCTGGGATAGGGTTTATTTTTTTAAATATATTTATTTTTCTGGATGGGTTTAAATGTTTTTCCTTTAGCCCACCCATTCCCTCTGTTGTCTGTGTGTCCCATCATGTACCCATGTACCCCTCAGATACCCCCAGCCAGGGGGGTATTGTTCCACTGGTCACATCCTAGATTGGCATCTGACCATGGCATGTATACACACCTGCTCAGTCTGGTGGTTCTCTCCTGATGCTTGGAAAGAAGCTATGATGAGTCTCCACTAAAGTTCTAGAGGAAATTCCAACACTGGTCAGAAATAACAGTCATTCTCTTGTTCATTTACCAGTTTCTACCTTCCCCAGCAACCATCTTTGTTTTTATTATAAAGTGGAACCTCCCTGAGTGAAGGCATTCTCAGTCCTGCTTGTTTCTTCCCTTTCCATGGCCCCCTTCTAAATTTTATTTTGTTCCCGTCTGCATCTCTATTATCTGGTCAAGAGATAGCACTGAAATACATAAGTGTTGATTAATTTTGTTTATTATCCCCAATTATTTTCTTTTTCCTCCTCCTTGATATTCATTCTACATTCTTGTCTCAATGAAAACCTTGTTGTACATGTTTCTTAAAATCCATAAAATTGAAGATTAATTTCTCATTCTTTCAAAAGCCAAGGTACAAGACATGAGAAAGAATTTGGCCACTTAAAGGAGAAAAAAAGAGGATTCTGGGGAGAAGAAACAATATGGGTAAGGGTCCTGAAGTGAGAGGTAGCATAGTCTATTCTAGAAACTGAAAGAATACTGTGACTGGAGCTCAGTCAATATGGTGAGCATGGTTTCAAGAGGTAGTCAGAGAAATGTGAGGACAGGAATAGGAATCCATGGAAGATGAAGGACTTGTGTGATTTTGTTTTTATCCTAAGAAGATCATCCTGGTAGGCAAGTAGAGAGTGGTGGGATGAGCATGAGAAGAAATGAAAGAAGCAGATAAGTGGATGTTGGCACATAGGACAGAGATGAAGCGGCTCCACTCACAGTGGAGGTGAGCAGAGAGCACAGACACTACATACACTTAAACTATGAGCTGGCAGAGCCCTGATCGGCATGAAGGGTGAAGCAATGAAAAAAGTAATGTCTCGTAGGTTTCTGGCTTGTGAATTGAGTGGACAGTAGTAACCATTTACTGAGAAGGGGGAGACTCAGCTGGGGAAAGAGCCCTTGAGGGTTGTTTTAGAAGTCTATGAGATATCCAAGGGAAGGTAACAACTAGGCGATAAAAAAGGCAATTCTAGAGCTGAAAGAAATGGTCTAAACTGGAGATGTAGTATGGGATTCATCAGCATACAGATGGTGTATACATTGATGGAACTGATCAAGTCACCTAGTGTTTCAGCCTACGGAGACATTTCCATTGGTTCTAGCAACATGGAGGTCCTTGATGACCTCGACAAGGGCAGTTTCAGTGTAGAGCTGGGATAGAGGATGGTAAGTAGTGGGTTATGGAGTACATGGGAGATGAATTAGAGACAGCCTCTGTAGACCACTTTTTCTAGAAATTTAGCTACAAAGTGGAGAAGAGGAATGGATTAGTAGCTGTCAATGGATGTGGGAATATGTGTGTATGTGTGCATGTATGTGTGTGTATATTTCACCTTTTTCTCCCATTAATGAATTAGTTTCATCACAAGTGGCTATACCCTGGGCCTTGTCACATATAAAACTGCTCAATATTTGAAATCCTCAATCTGGAAATACCTTTCTGCTTTCTTTTCCTCATTGCAACCAGTTCTTTAGCCTCGTTTGCCGTGAGTCCTTGCTATTCCCGAAGTCTGTCTTCCCTCCTAGCTGCGCCCATTTGGATCCATGAGAAATCACCTACATGACACACTCACTGATATCCCAGGTCCAGTGACCCTTCAGCTTTCAGAAACACCTGATTTTCTCGTCCTGCGCTCAGGATACACCTCCTATCTTTTGGTTGGTTTGTTACTCATTCTTGTTCAGGGCAATAGAATGTGTTAGGGAAAACCATGTAACAGTGGTGACTTTTAATTACAAACATTGTTTCCAGACTCAGGTGGTCTGGAAGATTTCCTCCTCTCCATTTTCTCTGTTCCTCCCCTTGTTCCTCCTCTTGGCTGGATTTTTACAATCTCCTCACTGTTCTCCTTTAGTCTGCAATCTCTACTTCTGATATTATCTTTTTTTTTTTCTAGACATATTTTTCCAAAATACAAATTGGATCACTTACTTCCCTGCTTAAAAATTCCTGAGAGCAGCCTAAGATCTAAAATATTCAGCAGAAACTTCTTTGTGTTTCACTCAGGAATCAGGACCCTTCATGATTTGGCCCCAACTTACCTGTCTAGCCGTATTTCTCCACACTTGCAGCACCCTTCACCTCTTTTCCCACCCAGCACACAGCACTAAGCCAGACTCTAGCTTTCCACTCACATACCCCATACCCACCGTCGTGCTGTTCCTTGTCCCTGGAGTGAAAGCCTCTTTCTTCTCCTTATCTGTAGAACTCTGTTTTCTAAGCTACTACTTAATGCTGCCTCACCTGAGAAGTCTCCTCAGCATATCTGCGCTACCAGGTAAAAGCTCCTTCCTCGGTGTGCTCAGGCACCTCCTCCACCTGCCACTAGAACTGTGCTCAGTGCACTTGTTAGGCTTACATACTTGTCTCATTGGCTCTGCTACTATGCTGTGAGCTTCTTGAGCTTAGAGACAGTATATTTGTTATCTTTGTATTCCCAGGGGCTTCTAAACATGGTTGGTGTATGGGGGCTACTTGATAAATATTTATTGACTGAGAGATGAATATATGTATGACACTTTTTGGCTATTGGTGAAGGTAGCAGGATTTAAGAACATGGCTCCTGATTTCAAAATAATAAGATAACAGAAAGTCTAGATCCATTTCTAAAATACCTGAGACTATAAGGCAGACTATGATATAGCCAAAGGAACAGTATGGACAATGGCTCTAGAAGGAACACGGAAGGAGGGAAGGCATCTTAGTCTGCTAAGTCTGCTTGGGCTGCCATAACAAAATACCGTATACTGGTTGGCTTAAACAACAAAAATTGAATTATCATAGTTCTGGAGGCTGGAAGTCTGAGACCAGGGTGTCATTATCACTGGGTTCTTGTGAGAACCCTCTTCCTGGCTTGCAGATGTCTGCCTTCTCACTGTGTCCTCACATGGTGAAGGACAGAGAGAGAGAGAGAGAGAGGGAACTTGAGTGCAAGCTTGCTGGTATCTCTTCTTATAAGGGCACTAGTTCCATAATGAGGACCCCAACCTTATGAATTCATCAAACCTTACTTACCTCCCAGAGGCCCCATCTCCACATACCATCACTTTGGGGGCTAGGGCTTCAGCATAAGGTTTTGGGGGGACACAATTCAGTCCATAGCAGAAGGTGAGCTTCTAACACTGCCGATTTGGGAATGAAGACCTAGCCATATAATGCCGTCCTTTCCTGACAGACCCCATGAAAGACATACTTTCCCATGCTATCTCATTTCCCAGAATTACATGGAGGAAGAATTACTTGGTAGCTTCTGTGGACACCCTAGAGGAAGGATTTTATAAATCGAAGCCTCCACCTCACTTCTCAAGGAATGCTTTCTTCAATCACTTTTAGATTTGAATGTGAGCTGTGAAACACGGATATGTAAAAAGAATAAACATATGTGTTGTATTTTAATGGCTTTTGGATTTCAAACTTTTTCTTTTCTCAGTTTAGCAGTTCCCTCGTCTGCACTTGGGAGGGAGAAAGTGTGGCTCCTGCCCGTAGCCGGGTGAAAGGTGGAGAAATGTTGAGAAATGTCACCTTCCCCATGGCTGTCTCTAAAACCCTCACAAACAGAACCAGGGCTGGCCTTACAAGACAAGGGAGTGGGTGTTTCGCGGCTGGAACCACATTCCTGCTGAGGAGCCATCTTCTTCCCTCTCTTGTCCATCTGTATCCACCGCTCACTTGAATTTTTCTAAAACCTTCCTTTGGGCCATTCCCATTTTAATCTTTCATTTGTGATGATACCAAGGATTGTTTAATTTTTTTTCAGATTATAAAAGGAATAATTATTATTTTCAGAAAATTCAGGAAATTCAGAGGGACATAAAGAAAAAGAAAAATGCTTCACCATTCTACCTTCCAGAGGTAATTGGTGTTATCATTTGGTGTATTCCTTGTAGTCTTTTATCTCTGTGGGTACATTCATGTGCTTTTTTGGTCTGAAAATAAAATGGGGGTCAAACTATATAGACTACTGTGCATTCCACTTTTAGATTCTTTCAATGGTCCCCCCAGTGCCCACAGAAGAAGGAACTTCCCCTTGGTTTACACTCAAAGCCTTCAGAACTGTCTCCAACCGGCTTTTCTGGCTTAGCCAAACTCTTCCACAGCCAGATGGGTTGACTCATTTGGACCTTCCTGTGCTCCATAACTAGTTATATTGCTGCTCCCCTAGAATTGCCCTTCCTATTCTCCCCAAATCCCAGAGATGAGTCCTCTTTCTAAGCCTAGCCACACTGCTGCACCTCCAGGGGAGGTTTCCTGGAAACTAAGCCTTGGGTGATTTCCTTCCTTCCCAGTCACCACAGGCCACTCCCTCTGTCTGGCGCGCCTTCCCCTCAGTCGGCTGTCTTCACGTCTTGTGGGTCTTTGCCCCTCGAAAAGAACTTCTTGAGACTGTGCAACTCCAATTGTATCCCAACACCCCTGTCTCCCTGTCCTGCCTTCTCTGTCTTCGGAGCACTTATTTCTACCTGATATTGAACACGCTTTAACTTTTTATTTTTTTGATTGATCAATGGTCTTTCTATTGCCACAAAACTGTAAGCTCCATGAAATCAGGTGTGATTTTTTTTCTATTTCATTCACTGCTCTATCCCTGGTGCCTAACAGTGTCCGCCACATAGGTGCTTCCTAAAGATTTAAGAGAAAGTAGGAATAAATTAGTGTTTATAATTTGGAATTTAGGATAAATCACTCTGTATTTTTCATGAATGTGCACATTACCTCCCATTAAGAACATGTGTACATATTATCTATTATCAAGAATGTAAACTTCTGTAAGGCAGGGACTTACTTTGATTTTTTTATGTGTCTGATGTCCTTTAGGTCTTTATTATTTATTTATTTTTAAAAAGATTTTATTTATTTATTTGAGAGAGAGAGAGGGAGAGAAAGAGAGAGAGAACATGAGCAGGGGGAGGGGCAGAGTGAGAGGGGGAAGCAGGCTCCCGGCAGAGTAGGGAGCCCGACACGGACACTGGGACTCCAGGATCATGACCTGAGCCGAAGGCGGATGCTTAACCGACTGAGCCACCCAAGCGTCCCTGATGTCCTTTAAGTCGTTAGTATGGTATGTTGCATATAGAAGGAATTCCAGAATGTGCACTCCACAAGGACAGGGATCTTTCTTTTTGTCACTGATGTATGTATCCCAAGTACCTAGAACAATGTTTGCCACACAGTAGGCCCTCGAGACTACTTATTAAATGACTATGCCTGAGTAATGAGCTGATACTGTTTTTACAAAGGCTTTTCCCTCCTCACCCTTTTCAAACATCTGCAAGAAGGAACTCTGCTTAAAATTCCATTATAGAGTCATTCTCCTTAGTCTTCTTCTAGGGAAACATTTTCAAATGCAAATACTGTAAATTTCTTTTTCAGTGGGACTATGGCAACAACTTAGCTCTGAAACTTTTTCAGCCCTTGGAAGCCACCTAGAGCAATAGGAAGGATACAAAAATAAAACCCACAAAGTACATTTTCAGTGAAACTAGGAGTTGGGGAAAATCCCACAAACTCCATATTCAGAATCAGTTTTACTGAAGATAGAGCCAGGAGTGAAACCTGGGCAAGAAGTTGCAGCAGTAACTTAGTGTTAAGTAAAACAAGTAAGCACAAAAGCACATGGACAGAGTGCTACCTTCCCTGTAAGAGAAAAGAAAATGTAAGGGCATACATAGATATTTGCTCATACTTACCAAAGAAAAATCAGGAAAGAGAAGCCCAAGACTGAAGAAACTGGTTACCTACAGGAGGGAATGGGGTGAGAAAGAGGGAAAATGGGAAGCAGGTAGCTGGGATGCGGGGAGAGGGTACTTCTTGAGAATGTCTTTTTGTACAGCTCTAACTCTTAGAATCATAGCAATATTTCACACACCTCAAGAGTAAACAGTGAAAACCAACCAGGATCTGGGGGGAGCCCAAGATGGAATACAGACGCTAACAAACAAACCTGCTGGGTTACAAAGGAATAGAGTGGTGGGAAAGAAGAAAGCTGACCTATGTAACTGTGGTAAACAGTGTCTTGGACTGGATCCTTGAGGCTACAATCTTGTTAGTGAAAGTAGGGAGGTTCCGTGACACCAGGGGAAGGGCTAGCACTTCTGAAACTCTTTCATGCATGTCCTAGAATTGAATAAATGAGCAAACAGATATTAGATAATGAAAGATGGGATTCTCTCTACTGGAGAAAATCATTATGAATAAAGAAACTGGAAGGCTCAAATGAACCTTGGGGTGTGGGATTGGAATCAGAGGTATCAGTATGCACTCATGGTTTTTAATGTACACACAGAGAAATAAATACATAAATATAGATGTGTGTATGGGAGTGGGCTAGAATACATATATTTCCCAGCTCTATCAGCTGAGAGGATCAAGAAACACTGATGTCTAGCTCAAGGTCTTGGTTCTCCAACAAAAGGGACCAGGGCTCCTTGGAGGAGTGGTTGATTCCAAGGCAATGTACGGAAAATACGAACTGAGCCTGGGAAGTCTTATAGTGCCAGAAAATAAGGAAATGATCAAAACCAGATCGGGGTGGTGGTTCTTGTTAAAAGAACACGGGACCCAACCTGAAAGAGCTCCTAATGACCAAAACTGAAACAGTTTGAGCAACAAAATGCATGATAATAATAGGAGGTCCTAATCCCTAGGATTAACTAACAAAGAGCCACGAGTCCGTGAGCCATTATTTATAATGAATGGAGTAATGATTCGCATGGTACAACTCTTCACTTTTCCCCCATCTCGAGCAGTAGTCTTTTTATCTTCCGTGATCTACTTGATCATTTATTTAATATTTATCTTGATATATTTATCATTTTTCGTTTTGTTTGTGTATTCCCCGTGGAGACCACTGTCACATTTTTTTCCCCGTGGTAGGTGCTTAATAATTATGACCGAACAAGAAAGGGATGTCTAAACTTGGACTTGTGGAGGAAATAGTAGGAAGCTTGGCTGCTTAAAATCTCACTTCAGGCATTTTCATATCTTTCTCTCCCCTCTTCTCTCTCTTTGGCTGGGGGATTTCTCTTCTTGCAGCCTGGACCAGTGGCCTCTTTATAAAAATTCGGAAGGCCAAGTGTATTTTCTGATGAATCCTACCTGAGGTTAAGAGGGGTAATGGTAAACCATGAAATACCAATGAACTTTCCGTGGTTGATCCCTGAAACTGTTGCATTTGGAGGGGTTGACGTTTTCTCTGACGGTGCTGCTCATGCCAGCTATTCCTGCCAAATGCTGTACTGTCTCATTTGAAAATCTTACCTTTGATTTTTACAACACAGCATGAGGGATTTGTTTATACTCCTTTGCCCTCCCGTGGCTTATCTGCCTGCTGTGGGCTGCCTCACGCCACGAGGCCTGGCTTGGACGCCATGGGGTTGAGATGATCAGAGCTGTTCTGTCTCTGTGAACCACATAGGCATTGATATGAAAGCCCTCAAAATAGTGTCTTCCGAAGTCTCTTGTCTCCTAGGGTTCTTCTTTCATCTTTCCTCATCATAGAGGAGTGAATACTCCAGATACCACCTCTGGGGAGACTTCTGGGGACACCATTTAAATACCCATCACCAGTTAGGCTCCATTCTGAGAGAGGCATGTGAAGCCACGTCTGGAGTTAGGTGATATGTGAAATCTCACCTTTCGAAATGGGATGAGCAGAACATCCTTCAGGCTTCCTTGCTGGTGCAAGCCCTTAGGTATTGATTGGCTGGACGACTTGGAGTTTGCACAGTTTCGGTGGTATTAGGTTTTATAAATGTGACTTTGAAAAAATTTTTACACAGTTTTAAGGGATGATGCATTTTTCTTGGGAAAACAGCCCAACGCTTTCAAAGAGTGATAAATCATCTGAGAGCATTAGCAGGTTGGAAAAGAAACATTTATTAGCTAACGCTGCCATTTCTTTCCCCACCCAGATTTCCTCTCAAAGAAAATTTATTGCTATGTCTCTCTGACGGAAATATCTCCCATAACACAACTGGATCGAAAATATAGTCAATCCATTGTTTTTGCCTGTCTTAATAACTAAATTGAATTGACCACATTGTTGATCTCATTGACTGTGAAGAAGTCTTTTAAGTTGGCTGGAAAAACAAAACAAAACAGAACAATTAAGCTGAAAACCATCTGAGTCAGTGACCACATAAAAACATGACTCGTGTTCTTTGCAGACTGTCTTTATTGATGTATCTAATTTGGAATGTTATTTCTTTTTTTCCTTGAGAAAGGTAATTGCTTTAATGACAACAATGTGCTTTATTTCTCCGAAAGTTTTTGTAGTCTTTTGGATCCAGATTCTGGGTCACAAAATTCGTAGTTTTTAAACTTTCCTTTCAAAATAAAAAGAATGTATTAATTTTTGATTGGGAAAAAAGGCCGAAACATTCTGATTCTAGCATAGGAATGGGATAAATCACCTGCCGGCATTTTACATCACTGAATTGCATTCCTCTGAAGCCTTAAGATTTTTTTCTAAGCATTTATTTTTTGCATTGTACGATTGAATGTCTGCTCCTGGCACTAGGAAAATTTCGGAAGATTCAGGGAATCAAAGACTGGATTCCTTAGACATTTCTGTTTCAAGGTAAAGAGAGAAGAGAATTTTGTTTATTATTAAATATATCAAGGAAAGTTTTTTATAATCGATTAAAATCTTGGTTCTTAAACTAGGTATAGTAATGGATCTGACTCCGTTTTTGATGGTTGTCCACTGATGATTTTCTTTCTTTCTTTTTTAAAGATTTTATTTATTTATTTGACAGAGAGAGAGATAGAGATCACAAGTAGGCAGACAGGCAGGCAGGCAGAGGGAGAGGGAGAAGCAGGCTCCCTGCTGAGTATGGAGCCCGATGCGGGGCTTGATCCCAGGATGCTGGGATCATGACCTGAGCTGAAGGCAGACGCTTAACTGGCTGAACCACCCAGGCGCCCCTCCACCGATGATTTTCAAACCCCACGCCTCTTCTTGCCTCACATGTGGGCAAGCCAATAAGAAAACTCTGGCTCTACTCTCTAACCCTAGTAAAAACCAGTCACTCCTCTCTTTACTCAAGTCATTCAGGACCAGCTTGGGTGTCTGCCCTACCCTCTCCAGAAATCCATATTATGTGAATAATGAATCTTGCACACCTTATTCCTGCAAGTATTGCATCAACAATCTCAACATCAGAACCAGTTCTGGGGGAGAGGGATTGTGCCTGTGGTCTTGCAACCACCACAGAATGATTGGTGCTGTGAGCAGGATGGTCTAGGTGGTGACTGCCACCAGCTGAGGGTCGTCTCTTGCTTTCGGCTTGCTGACTGGCCCTGCTGCCCGCTGCCAAGCATGCGCGCTGCGCTGCTGCCTGCTCACTAGTGTGTGCTTTGAGCTGTGTTACTTTTTTTAAAGTTTTATTTATTAACATACAATGTATTCTTTGTTTCAGAGGTACAGGTCTGTGATTCATCAGTCTTACACAATTCACAGCGCTCACCATAGCACATACCCTCCCCAATGTCCAGCACCCAGTGAGCTGTGTTATTTTATGCTGCATTTGCCAAGTCCTACCCATCCTCCGTTACATATTTCAGTGACCCAAGTTAAAAGTTTTATAACAGGTACTAGGGACAGGATTATGAGATTGGGACCTTTCTTAACGTGGCCCCAGGCTATGTGTTTTGGCCAAGACCTGTGTATGGGTGTTGGGCTAAATTGTGTGTCTTGACTTCAACATAAGCAGTGACTGATGCTGGACTCAAGGGACGATGACTTACCCTGCGAGTGTTGGTTGTATGTCTCAAGTAGGCATTGGCCTTTGTTCTGTAGACAGCTCAGAGGAAAAAAGACTACTCTCGGCAGTATATGGCCCACCAGGTGATTACTCATGTGAGGAAGATGGTTACTACTTGGAGTGTTGAGGTCTATACTCCAAAAAGCTGGTGGCTCATTAGGACCCTATAAGTGCTTCTGCTGCTGCTGCCTATGCCTCTGTCACCAGAAAAGATGGTGATCCTCAGGATTTTAGGGGAATACACCTATTACCCAGGCCCTTATGAAAAGCAGCTCTAAGTGCTTCACCCCAAGTCCTTTAAAGGGCCCAAAGATCTTTGCTCTATTGAACAAATGCAAAATGGGCTGACAAATACTCTGGGTGCTATTGAATTCTAAACCTTATCAACATAACAAGGGGTTAATTCAAACCAAACTTAAGCACAGGGTTCCTAAATTTAGTAAAGCAATAATTGCCAGCCTCCTTACCCTGATGATATTGATTTGGGGGTCTCTGGAGGAAGAAACTTGTAAATGTGTGCAGAACAGAGAGCCCCTCCCACACCACAAAGCATATCCAGTAACCACCAAAAACAAAACAAAACAAAACCAACTTGATACAAGGAAAGAAAACAAAACTAAAACACATGAAAAGGAAGGAAACAAAAACCGAGGAGACAAAAAGGGTACCAGTTGGCTTTTGCACGTCTATGGCATAGGTTTTAAATTAACATCTACTGAGATGTATCTTAATTGACATTGGGACTCAAACTAATTATACCTAGCAATCTCATTACATTTAAGCAAGGCGCCCCTGTACTTGTAGGGTTATTACAGAATACAAAACAGAGGGCAAACAGTTATGCCTCACCTTAACTATAGAAACTATTATCTTGCCTAAATTCCCCATGCACAGTGCCCAGTGTTCTAAAATATCCCATAGTGGGCATGGATGATTTGATCCAATGAGTAATAAACTGAAATAAAATTATCTTTAGCAGTGACAATTAGCTGGACAAAATGAGACACCAAAGATCTTCCCCTGTTAAAATAGTGAATATGGCCCATTAAAGGTTGAAACAAGGGGCGACCTGGTGGCTTAGTCAGTTAAGCATCCGACTCGGTTTCAGTTCAGGTCGTGATCTCATGGGTTTTGAGATGGAGCCCTGTGTGGGGCTCCGTGCTCAGCGGGAAGTCTCTTTGAAGACTCTCTCCCTCTGCCCCCCCCAAATAAATAAATAAATCTTTAAAACAAAATAGAGGTTGAAACAAGAACCATGGCAATTAAGACCCATCATTCAACATCTGCTAAGGAAAGGAGCCATTGTTCTACTGCCAACTCCTTTAATAGCCCAATTATGCCAATGCTCAAACCTGGTAAGAATGAATGGCACCCAACAATGGATTACTGTAACCTTAATGCCATGGTACGCCATTAAGATCCCCACACCCAGTAGTAGCGAAATGATGACTCTATCCAATCAGCAACTGGAAAATATTTGCTATTGTAGATTTGACTAATATGTTCTATTCAGTACCTATTTGAACAACCTCTCAGCTACAGATTGACGCCATCTTTGAAGGGACACAATATACATTTACCTGGCTATCTGTAGGGCATCTCAACAGCCTTGCAGGGGACACAATCTTTGCAGGCAAGAATTCAAGCACATCCAAATTTCCCCAGGAACACAAGTAAGACATCATACTGATGACATTCTCCAAGGAGGTTCATTACACACACTCTTTCAGGACCTACAGGTACTCACAAAGGAGCTCTCACAAAAATGGATGAGCCATTGCCCCACACAAAGTATAAGACCTAGACACCTCAGTAAAATTCCTGCTAGTTATTTGGTCATGCCAGACATGTTCTATCCCTGATACTGTCGAAGAGCAGCTATTGTTTCATCAAATTTAATAATTTTAGAAAAATTTGCAAATGTCTGGGTTCCTCTGTCCTTAAACCATAGTTTGGGGGTGGGGTAGAGAGCAGACAATAGGAAAATTCTGGACCTATTGACTCAATGGGGAAGGGAGATACTGTTAAAGCTGTTGGAGAAAGGTTTATCCTAAAATCTATTCCGGTGAAACAGGTCCTGGATCTCCTGCATGCCATTCCTGTCCCAACTGCCAAGGGACCTGAGACACATGTCCTTGAGCACATGGCAAAATCTCTTGACTAAAAATGTCTTGTCCATTCAGTACTAAATATTTCCATCTCTTTAAGTGCTGATTAGGATAGTGATTCTCAGGCCCAGGACTCCAGAGGTTCATCTCATTATTAACGTATTCATGTATTCATTATTCATGTATTCACGATTTTTCTTTGGGCCACCCCAGTCTAAATATCAAACAAGGTAATGGAGAGATTGTAACTGAGGTCACCAAATGTATAGAAATACGGGAGGTGACTTTTATTTTGGTTTGTTCTTACAAGGAACTCTTCTGTGTAAATAATCTAAGCTTAATAAAAATATCACCATCTGTGCTAGCGGCATCTCTGAAAAAAAAAAAAAAAAGCAACTATTGTCTTTCTCATCATTCCTAATGTTGAGAAAAACCCAATATCTTTTAGGCCTTTTGCAATTCTAGAGGCCACATATTTCGCATTTTAAAGTTTTACTTAAGCCTATTTATACTGCCTCACAAATCGGCTCATTTTGAGTGGGACCTTTTGCACCAACATTGCTTTTATATTAAGCAAGAAATTTTAGTGTGAAAAAGGAAACTTCAAAGCAATGGATGTCCTCAGGCCTCTTTGGGAATGGGTTCACCCTCTGCCATTAGAACTACTTCAAGGGGAAAGACTAAGAAGTGCTGGTTCAAGATAACTTGGCTTCAAACCCAGGGTTGGATAATCAAGTAAGATCAGAGTCAGACTTCTCCAGAGGCAATGCCTAGTAACCTGCATCATGAAAACTGACTGGCTTCTCTGGGCAGACAGGCCATCTTGGGTAATATCCAAGTTAAGAACAAGTTTAAACATGTATTTAAATATCAATTAGTGTATGTGCATATGCATGGGGATTAAAATATTTTGGAGATTTCCATCTTAATAAAATCAATTTCCCTTCTCTTTTTTACATTACTGTTTCATCAAGGATTCATACTAATTTGCTGAAGATCCTTGGATGACTGCTCCAGGAAATCTGTCTGTGTGCGTGTGTGTATGTGTGTGTGTGTGTGTGTTTACAGAAAAGGCTGAGATTTAAGATGGCTGAACTGAGAAGAGAAAAATTCCTGTGCATTACTGTAGGACACAAAGTGTTATGAAAGCATCTGCAAGGCTGCATTGTTGCAAACTAAACCAAACATTTTTAGAATACATTTTATCTTTTCAAAGTCACGTTTTATGACATTAGCCTTTCTGCAAGCTTAACTGTAACCAGAATTCATGTTGGAAAAGTAGACTTTAGAAGAGCTGTGAGGGAGCTATATAACAATGCGGAAGGAAGCCCTGCTCTGCTAAGCACAGCTGCTTTTCCAACCTTGAGGAACCCACCATGAAGGCAGGGCCGTTTTAGACAGTTTACACCGGTGCTTGGGGTTGAAGGAAACAGCCCACAACCAGCACGGCATCCATTTTCTACTCACATCCCCAGACATACTTATTATTTCTTTAGAACACTGCCACTATTCCACTTCAGTCCTGATCGAAAATGGCATGAAGGGGAAAGGGAAGTTGGGGAGAGGTTATGCAATCCCTTCAAATGACTCAGCTGTTTTCCAGGCCCTTTTTTTCTTTTTCTTTTTTTATACTAAGTGCAGCAAATGTCCCCCTGGTGAGCCACCTCAAATCCACTTGCCGTATGTCTTTCCCCGATCATCCAAACTTCAGCTTACGGGAATGTTTCCCTTGTGCACCTGGGTGCTTCTTACCTACACCCTTCACCTAGTACTTGGTCATGCGTTCTGGAGTGACGTTTAAATGTTTTGTGTTCTTTACCTTATCAGATTTTAAACTTTATATCTCCATTCTGAATGAAGCCTTATTGAAGGCGGTGACATCTTCAGATTCTTTTTTCTCCTCCATATAACGGATTTGAGTTACTTCAAACAGCAGTAGCTCTATAAATATATGTTGAATGAATAAATGTTGATTAAATTTTGGCTTATTGGGTATTTGTAAAAGGAGACTTGAATTTCAAAAACCTTCCGCTGAACACCAGTGAGTTTGAATACACAACACCATTGGCATGTAAAGGACATGTGTATGTACAGTTAATTCAATCCAAAATATGTTTATTGAATGATTACTACATGCCAGGTACTATACTAGGTTTGAAGAATGTGAAGATCACTAAGAAACAGCCACAATGTCAAAGATCTCACAATGTAATATGGAGACAGGGACACAAGTAGATGATACTATACATTGGCATGAATTCTAGGATAGAGGTATATACATAGGGATTTACAAACAAAAGAAAAACTTCCAGGGACAGTTAAAGTAAGGTTTGTTTCTATCATTAAAACAATTAACAAAAGCGTAAGACTCAACCAAATAATTTCCGGATAGATAACAGATTACGTTATCCATCAGTTTTTCACTTTGCATCCCAACCCTTTACTGTTGTTTATAGATTCAATCTCATTCAACTGCTGCATAGGATCAGGTTTCAGATATAGAACACTTTTTTTTATATTTAAAGCTTGACTTTTTCTTCTTTCCCTGAGCGCTTTTAGCCAATTGCTCATGGAATACCATAGAAAAATACAAACAAAATGAAAAAAACAGCTTCAAAGATCAAGCAAGTTGCAACCCATTTTTATCTTCCAATTCCCATGGTAGAGAGGTGAATACTTTCCCTGAAAATCTGTGCTAATAAGGAAGAACATTTTTAGAATTTTTTTCCTACCTTGATTTACTGTGTTTGAGGTATGTTTAGATTGACTGTTTTGGGAATTCCCTTGACATATGACTCTGGTAATTAAGTGAGACATCTGGTTCTCAAAAGATCGGCTTCAGCATGAGGGTGTTAACATGAAGCATCACCAGTTGCTAAGTCCATTTATTGATTGTATTGGGTCGTACACAGACTAATACTGTTTGCATTGAGGATGAGATGACTGTGTTTAGCCAGAATAAAGGATACACAGGTACATCTTTGTTTTGTGACCCAGGATTAATTTTTAGAAGGATGCTGAGCAAATCGCTGCCAGTGTTCTTTTTATAAGGGAGGTGCCCCGGCCCCGCCATTTTGTTGTTTTTATACCCAATATTACTATTATAACACAAGGGTGCTTATGTGGGAGAAACTGCTGGTTTGGTAGGGGGAGCATATGTTTTAAAAAATAAAGCCTATGCATTTTTTATTAAAAATTGTTTTTTACAACAGCAGCATAATCTGCAGATGGAGCAGCTGATATGACCATCTTGCTGGTTGTTAAAGAGTTTATTCTACATTAAATTGACTCCCGAGGGCTGCATTTTTCAGTGCTGTTACGACCACCAACCTTTCTTATTGAGAAGGTCAATAGGCCTGATATGAAGTCTTGTAAATCATCAACTCACTCTTTCTGTAATATCTAATGTGTCCCAGTTCACATGCCTTAAAAATTATAAACCACGGCACATACTGTATATCAACCAAATAACTCAGCTGCTATAAATATAGGTTTTCTTTTGGTTCTGGGCAGATTCATCCCATTGCATTTCACAGGTTTTAAGTGCTTTTAGCTCAATAGAAAGGATCTCTTTTAGTTTTCAGGTATCAGGGAATTAGAATGCAATCTGTTTTAAATACTTCATATGTGTAATTGACCCCAGAGCATTAAAAATAGCTCCCTGAAATTCTAAGTATATAGGATAAATCAGTAGATGTTTTGTCAACCATCATGTTTTTAGTTGATGAAAAACACCAAAGTTTTATTTTGATTGTAGGAAAAGGGAGGCTATGTACCTAAAGAAAAGGTGATTTGGCATCGTGGCATTACACGTAGTGTGGTGTGTGATGTACGGATTCCTTACATGTGGTGTGAAGGGAAACCACAGTGCACCAGCCTTTTTTCTGGATGGGCTTAGGGAACTTCTGGTCTGTTCTCTCCCTTTTTGCTAGGAAAACTGGTTCCACGTGTATATCTTTTATTAATAAATCAGAATAACCTAAACACTTTGAGAAATATGGGTCAGTGATTGGGTTACTGGCATTAACTCATTGGTACTTCTTTGCAATTTCTTTGTTATTTTCTTGATTGAACAGTGAAAAACTTTGCATAAACTTGTAGCATTGTGGATAACGTTCCACATGCTTTCCCAGCCAGTGTGTCTTGAATGACTTCCTTTTGTTTCGGTTTTTGTTTTTCAGAGTGATTTTGAGTTATAAATTCATGTCTTAAGCTAGAAACATAGTAAGTCCTGCTCTTTGGTCCTACAAGATGCAATAAAAAGAGAAGAGAGGATCTATACATGCATACCTGAATTACGAAGGGCAGGCAATAGGATAGAAGCAGAAGGCAGAGATTCTGCTCCTAATTCTGTCACTGACTAAATGTGTCAATATGGGAAGGCATTGGATTTCTCAAATATAGTAGATCTTCACTATTTGCAGATTCCATATTTGCCAATTCACTTACTTGCTAAAATTTATTTGTAATTCTGAAATCAATACAGTGCTTTTATTTTTAAAAAAATTTTAAAAGATTTATTTATTTATTTGGGGGGGAAGAGGAGCAGAGGAAGAGGATCTCAAGCAGACTCCCCACTGAGCATGGAGCCCAACCTGGAGATCATGACCTGAGCAGAAATCATGAGTGAGACGTTTAACGGACTGAGCCAGCCAGGTGCCCCTCCTGACGGTGCTTTTATGGTTATTTGCGGACATGTAGAGAGCAATGTGAAATTTGAATCACCCTAAGTGCACGTTCCCAGCTGGGATCCAATAAGGTGACACTCTGCCTTCTTGTTCTATCTCCTATTATAGAAACAAATGTCCTTTTGTGGTCTATTAGTGCCACATTTTTGGGTGTTTTTTGTTTTGTTTTGTTTTGCATTTTTGTTGGTGATTTTGCTACTTAAAATGGCCCTCAAGTATAGTGCTGAAGGCTGCCTAGTGTTCCTAAGTACCAGAAGGCTGTGATGTGTCTTCTGGAGAAAAATGGTGGGTTAGTTAAGTTTCATTCAGGTGTGGGTTATAGTGCTGTCAGCTGGGAGTTCGATGTTAATTAAGCTATAATATACATTAAATAAGGTGTCTCTAAACAGAAACACACCCAAAACAAGGTAATATATATTGATTGGTTGATGAAAATGTTATGACCAAGGCTCACTGAACAATGGTTCAGTATTCACAAATTCAGTGTTTGTGATGACTTCACAGAACATAACTACTATGAATAATGTGATTAGATTATATAATTGTTTTGTAAAGGAAGATGCTAACCTCACCATCTCACGACATTATGGTAGTTCATCTCAGAATTTTGAGATGTAAAGGTTCAGTCAGGAAAACATAAGCCACTTTAAGTATTTCAAATAAAAAAAAATTAATAAGGAAATTGAAGTTGCAAACAATGTTTTGAAAGACTGTGGGAACAAAGGTCAAGGGATCTTCCAGCAAGGTTATCAGTCCGAGACATTGAAGAGGGAGTTCTTAAAAGCTTCCTTGGAAGATGCTTAGAGAAGCTCAAATTTGCTTGCAGCTGCCTCTGGAGAATAGTGGCTTTTCCTTTTCTACTTTTTGAATCTGTATCTTCAAGTATCTCTTACTAGTAGATGCTAACCCAGGAGCCATACAGGGTAGGGATATGGGAAAATGTGGTTCTTGGCTTCTCCACTGAGATCTTCCAAGAAAGTGGTGGTGATTCCAGGTTGCCAGAAGACCATCTAGAACAAGTAGTATTGGTAGTAGTAACAGTGCTAATAGTCTAGCAAGAGTAATAACATAATCAGGATACCATGGTGTCAAGCTGGGTCTTCTATTATAGCTACTGTCACAGACTCAGTGACCATTTACAGAAATTCTTCCCTGTTCACATACATAGAACCTTCAGGACCACCGCCACACCCTGGCTTCAGAGCACAGGTCAGGATTGACCAGAACCCAGATGCTTTTCCTTCTATTTCTTCCATGAGGGCCTGATCTAAAATCTCTTTTTAGATTCTCAGAACAAAAAAACATCTGATTGTACTGCCTCCCTCAGACAATGGAGCTACTTGGCCACTAGGTCACCTTCCTGATGGCAGCCACTCTCAAGGCTTTCAAGAGGGGCAGACACCCACTTTTTGGAGACAATAGCCCTCAATACCTCAAGGATGATTTGTTCTCCATAGGGTGACCAAGTATAATAACAATGGGCAGTAGCTTAATAAATTCTTTATCCCAGATACTTCTTCACACTTTAACGTGGAAAAAATTTTAAGGTCATTTGTGGCGGTGGTTGGAGGGAGGGTCCTTGTAGTTAGTAGAGAAAGTATTAGTCTGGGAATGATCAGATCTGAGTTTTAGTTCTAGCGCCTTGACAGCTAACTAATGTCAAAGCCATCATATGTTTTAAACACAGGATTTGAAGTCCTGATATATGTCCTCTTTGGGCTTTTGAATATTACTTCTGAAAGGTCACTTGAACCCATGATTAGATTGCAATTTATAATGGCATAATTCTCTTAAATACAAAAAAGAGGGCTTTGGCATAAAGACCTAGCTGACCCCCTGAAAGTAAGTAATGGGGTAGGATTTTTCTGTCTTTAGAGTTTAGTAGCAAGGCTATGGATTCTGGAATTAACAAAATCTTATTCAAATTTCGATTTTTTAAAAAATCTATTACTTGGTTGTTTCCTGGATCAGCGAGTGACTAGAAGTGGTTTACCTGGAGATTTGCTCACTTCACCCCAAATTATTTCAGAATTTCAAAGGTAACTTTGTGCCAAATATTTTGGTTGCGTTATAGGGTCAAAATGTCTTCAAGTGAGATCTGCTCACATAGAGAAGTGCTGGGTTTGTAACAGAGCCTCTTTCTTACCATCTTTCAGTGTGAGAAGGCCCCTGGTTCCAGTTGTTTCCATTATAGGACCATAACTGGCTTCCTGTCTTGGCTGATGACATTTTTATAGTTACCATCTTTTTATATGTATGTAAATCCCTGTTCCTAGAAAGTCTCCGCCCAGCTGATAAAAAGCAGTCAGTTTGATTTCCATCCTTTTATGAGAGAATGATAAAAGCAAGCCTAGGAAGTGTTGATTATTCAAGTGAAACAGTAGCTCTAAATTCTTTGACTTTCGAGGCTTGTCCTTTAATAGAAAATAATGCTGTAAATAGAAGTGAGCCCGTTAGCTAGAAACAATTCAGGGATTGAATTCAATAAAAACTCCCCTGGGTTTCTGCATGAAAGCTATTGAATTTGCCTGCAAATGAGCACAAAGCACCTTCAAAAAATTTTTTTTCTCATCCTTTCCTATTGTTGCGTACTGAATTTAGTTTATTTGACAATAATGGATCTCCATTGACCTACCTAACTGGTATATTTAAATACTTATTTCATTTAAAAATAGGTACTCAAATACCTATTTCATTAAAAAATATGTTGAGAAAGAATGAAACAGCTTGTTCAACCATCCTTCTTAACAGCTCCTTTGGAGTTTCTCTGTGCTCTCAACTAAATCCAGACTTGCAGAATTTCATTATGAAAGAATATTGAGTCAATTCAATTACCCTTGGAATTTGTGGTGGTCTGTTGTGTTAGAGTTTCACCCGAGGGAACTGCAAAGTGCATTCATTTTAATTTTGCTAAACCCACATGAGGCTGTCCTGACTGAGGAAATTTGGGGAGTGGGTCCTGATCATTTTAACTTTTGAAAATTGAAGCATACCATATACATAGTAATAAGCAGAAAGTGCACTGATTGTTAAGTATATAGCTCAGTGAATTTTTACATACGTATTCACCCATTATGATCACCTTGATGAAGACAGAGAACATTTCCTGCATGCCAGAATTTTCTCTGTGCTTCTTCCCAGGTAATACTCCCACTCCAAGAGGTAACTACTAGCTGAGTTTCCATCACCATTGATTAGTTTTGCCTCTTCTTCAACTTCACTGAAGTGAATCCTAAATGAACCCTGTCCTATATACTCTTTTGTGTTTTGTTTCTTTCATTCAATATAATGTCTGTGAGATTCATCCACGTTGTTGCTTGTAATAACTTGTTTTATTGATAAGTTAATATGAATATACCAGAGCTTATTTATCCATTCTCTTGTTGGGTGTTCGGGTTGTTTCCAGTTTGGAATTACTGTGAATAAATTTGGTATGAATATTCTTGAATATATCTTTTGGTGGAGCTTTGCATTTCTTCTTTTGAATATATACTTTGGTGTGGGAATGCTGGGTCATAGGGCAGGCATACGGTTTTCATAAATACTGCCAAGTAATTTTCCAGAGTGATTGTTCCAGTGCACATCCCCACTAGTAGTATAAAAGAGTTCAACTTGCTCCACATCCTCACCACCATTTGGTACTATCAGTCTTTAAACAATTTTACCATTCTGGTGAAGGATTGGTGATATATTCCTAAATTTCATTTAGGGAACATTTCCCTGTTGAGTATTGTTTAGCACCTTCTCATATGTTTATTGGCCATGTGGGTGTGTGTGGGTATGTGTGCATAAAGTATCTATCTGTCCAGTACGCACTTTGAAAAATTTTTTTGTTTAATCTCCTTCTCACTGATGTGTGAAGTTCTTTCTAAATTCTAGATGCAAGTCCTTTGTCAGCTATGTGTATCAAATTTTTTTTCCCCTAGTCTGTGGCTTGTCTTCCTACTCTTTTAATGATTTCTTTTGATGATGAAAGTTATTTAAGGAAATCAAATTTATCACTTTTTTTGTGGTAGTGCTTTTTGCGTCCTATTTAATAAATCTTTGCCCATTATAAGAATGGATTAGTTTTTTGATTGTGGCTCTGAGGATGTTCTGTAAATTGCATTCAGGAACCAGCAGCTTGAATGGCTAATTCTCAAAGCCCTATTCCAGGAGTCAAATCCTCCGTTTAGTTGTGGGGAAAGAGTTTTTTTGTTTCGTTTCTTTTTCTTTTCTTTTCTTCTTCTTCTTTTTAATGTCAGTGCTGTGGATTGTTCTTGTGGATCTCCTTTCCAAAAGGCGTACAGTGATTGTGTTTATTGTAGACTCTACTCATTTGCAGTGCATTAAAATCACATCAATTCTTAAAGTGGACTGATACATTCTTTAACTTGATAATCAGAGTTGAATGAACTTTTCTGTACCCTGATATGATCTAATAAAAACATTTTGGAATGTATGTAAGAGAAGAGGGAATGAAAATATATCCATAATTAGATGACAGAAGGACTGTTGAGAAGCCTTTGAAAACTAAAATAATTTCTGACCCAAACTTTAGGAGTAAAGGGGACTTTAGAGTTTGCCAGTGAGCCCTTTGTTGGAAAGATAGTTTAAGGGATAATCCTAATTCTTTCTAACCTATCATGTGGGCCAATAGAATAGTAGTTCATAGACTAGATGCCGCTCTATGGGGTTCAGAGGATATAAAGCAGATGTGGCCCCGACTGTCTCCCCTCTGATTTCTTACCCCTGAAAGCAGAAATATCTCAGGACCAGTTAGGCCTTGGATTGGATGTGGCCAGAAATGGGTGCAATGACAGTGACTCTTTCTGGACCTTGGCTTCACGGCTGCTGGACCACTTGCCCTAGGTTCTCTATCAAATGGCAAAGCTAAGGAGTCAAGTTGGGTCAACTTATCATTCATGCTGCCTATCTTCCATTTGCCTTTCCAGATCTACTCTCTACCCTTCTCCCCACTGTTCTTTGCACAGGTTCTCTCTTGTTCTCTGGCTTCAGGTTGGGTTTGGCCAATAGGGAACACCATCACGAGATCAATAGGGAGAAAGAGGATAAGGTGAAGGGAATTATTCCCTTCCTTCAAGGTTGTAGCAAGTTGGCCAGATCCCAGGCCCTAATGTCACAGCCCCTTTCAGCTGGCTCTTTCCACACAGCATTTCTCCCAGGTTCTGGTAACTGCTCTTTCCCTTAATACTTCAGGCTTGGAGCACTTACAGCCTCCAACCATTACTTGTGCTAGAGCACTGCACTATCCCTGTGATTTCCCTATATACTGTCCTTATGAGTTCCTGCACAGAGTCCCATTATTAAACCCTATTCCAATGACCAACTTACAGAGGAAAGAAGTTAAAATCATCTGAGAGGATATGGGCATGGACGTTGCACTTTGACTAATGCTTCATCTGAGAAAGCCTAATGCACACTCCAGAAGTTTTACCCAGTAAGCAGGTCCCATCCTATTACTATTTCTGATCCTCCTAGCTCCAAAATGGAACCTAATACTCTGATATGTTTCTTCCTTTTTCTTTTCACCTGGCTCCATATTCTTCAAATCTCAGCTTGAATATTAATTCCAAAGTTACCTGGAGAGGGTTATATACTACTCATTCTTAGCGAGGAGTAATTTAGAGAACAGAGGTTGAAAGTTGAAATATGTATTTGTGTTTTTGTTTATATATACTGCTTCCCTATCATGTGAGATTTGTTCAGTTTTATTTACCATTGTAATACTATCAGCTACCATAGTGTTTGGTACTTTTGTGAGTGCTCAGTAAGCGTTTGTTGAGTAAATTAATGTTTCATAAGCAACTGAATAATAGCATTCAGCTGTAATGAATCTTTGCAAACAAATCAATCAGGTATTAATAAAAAATCATTTAACTTTGGGATAAGAGAAAAATAACAGTAAAGGAAACAGAAAAGAAAAGCATTAACCAAAGGAAATCACCTGAAGTATCAAATCTTTATTTTTTTCTGTTCTTTTCCAGACTTCATCTTTCTTTGTACAGAATTTCTGAAAAACTGCTATCATAGATAGATACAATTTTGCTTTATCTTTGCATTTAAAATGTTGTGTAAACATCCCCTATATTGCTAAAGAGTGAGTAGTTGCGTATTTTAACAACTTCATCTAATTGCATAGTGGTGTCATACCGTGATTGCCCTTCGCCCTGTTGTCTGACATTTAGGTTGTTTTCTATATTTTACTATTATGAATCTAACCTAAATGAATTGCTTCACGACACGCCGGTACAAGAAAGGTCACATTTCTTTGTTTTTCTAAATCAAATGATATCTGGCTAGGGCTCCCACCTGTGAAGGTTAATGAGAAATCCAATCTCAGTCATTTTTGAAACAGCTTCTGTGTCTTTCATTGGTTTTACCAGAAACCTGGGGCTAATGTGGCTCAAGAAAATTGGGGAAGGGCTCTTCATCCTCAGGTCCCTTTGTTTCCCTTTGTTTTTCATTACAATCCTAATGTGGAGAGCTAGTCCTCACCATCTTGCAGTTAGGTTGACTCCAAATGACAACAGGATGCCTGTTCCCAGAAGCCCCGCCTGTTAGTGGCAGCTGACATGCACCCACCTTCCTTTTGCTTCTCCCAAGGTCTCAGCTCCTCCTGGAACACTGTGCTCAATCATATATACCGTTTCCCACCAAAAATCCACAAACTCAAATGTGTCCTTGTTGTCTTCTGTCGTTTACTCACAAGAGTGAGTAAATTAATGTTTCATAAGCAACTGAATAATAGCTTATGAGAAGAAGAATATGGAACCAGGTGAAAAGAAAAAGGAAGAAACATATCAGAGTATTAGGTTCCATTTTGGGGCTAGGAGGATCAGAAATAGTAATTTCTGGAAACAGGAATTCCATTCCTGTCCTCTGTCTGATAACTGTAATTTCTTTCCTCTATAAATCAGACCTCTCAAACCAAAGCCTCAGTGAGAGCTTTCTGTAGGGCAGCTTCTGAAATAAAAAACAAACAAACAAACAAAACAGCCCCCCAAAAAACCAAAAAGAGCTTATTAAGCTTCTTGGAACTCCACCCCAAGAAGAGCCTAGAACCTATAACACAAAGACGGCTTATCCATGGATATCCATATATCCTTTGTGTGAAGGAGGGAAGGGAAAACTATGTTACTCTTTTAAGCCCTCCGAGAATTAGGCTCACATTTGTACCTCAATAGATTTTCTTGCCATGTATATAATGCTACAATACATATTATGAAGCATATTATTTTTTTCTCAAGAAATAGGATTAGTGGGTCCAATTTTAGAAGTCAAACTGTTAAAAACAGTTTACAAAGTTAAACTGTTGTAACAAAGGGAACCAAAAAGACATCAGCCACAGGCAAGGTGGCTTCCACTGCTATACATTGTGTTGTGAAATAATTTAGGAAATTCTTCCACTGAAGACAAGGAGAAAACAGGGGGCTCACATGGTTAAGGAAAATTAGGGAAGGCCATCTCATCCTCACCTTCTACTGTCACTGATGTTACAGTGATGCTTTCTGCTAAGGGCCCACAGACAGCTGGCCCCCACTCTCTGCTGGGCTCAGAAGCTCCCAAGGGCAACAGCAACGTTCTCTGTGAAGACGTCAGAGAGCCACTGAGAGAGCAGAGTTAAATCAGACTAGAACCTGGAAGGATTGAGACCCCAGGAAGTGAGTTCCCTGTTCGTGGCTGCTCTCCTTGGAAGTGGGTGGGTTGTTGGTTCTAGAGAAAAGAAATAAGTGGCTGAGAGCCTGGCTGCTGGTCTTATCAGCTTTTAAAAGGAAATATGAATTTGAATTCAGGGCTGGAAAGAGGGCAAAGGGCTCTGGTGAAAATCTCTGGCTTTGGCTCATACTCCATAGGGTTATACTCTAGAAGTGAAGATAGATCAGAGTAAACAGCCTGGAAAGGACTCGATTTCCTGCAGATCTTTTTTTTAATTTCTGAACTAAAAGAAGGAGATCCTAGATTGTGAGGCTCCCAAATAGTTGACAGAAACAACATAGATGCTCTTTAGAGAAAGATAACAGAATTTTTAGACTCAATTAATTTTACAAATAATTTTGCAAATACAATGTCTGGCATACAATTTAAAAAAATCAGGCACACAAGGGGATAATGCAACATGAACCAACACAGCAGAAATAACAAACAATAGAGACAGACAAAATAGGGGCTTCAGATCTTGGAGGGATGAAATTACTGGACACAGACTTTTAAAAATATGTGATTATAATTGAAAAAATACATAATCAAGTATTTTATCAGAGAATTGGAAACTCTGAAATATGAATTCTCATACTACAAAGTGCAATAATCAAAATTAAGAGCACAAATATGAGAAAAACAGCATATTAGCTATAACTAAGATTTATTGAATGGGAAGATAAGTCCGAAAAATATAACAATCAAGTAATGAGAAATGAAGGGATTGAAAATACAGAAGAAAGGATTAAGAGACATGGATAAGCAAGTGATAAAATCTAGTATACATGTAATTAGAGATCCTGCAGGAGAGGAGAGGAGCAATTAAACAGTAGCAATATTTAAAAAGATAATGTTAGTTTTACCTAAACTGACAAATCCAAAATTTTTAAAGCAGTTAAGAAACACACACACAAAAAAAACAGAACAGACTGCCTTTAGTGGAGTAACATTCAGATTGATAATTGTCATTGAGTGGAATCAATGGAAAGCAGAAAATAATGGAGCGATGTCTACAAATGCTGAAAGAATTCTATATGCAAAACCCCTAAAACCAAAAACCAGTCAGCCAGCCAACCAAACAAGTACACAAACAAAACACGCTCCAAGAAAGAAGGTGAAATAAAGGCATTTTTAGACAAATAAATATGAAGCAATTATTTGACAGTAGATACACACTTCAAAAAGTAATAAAAAGTGTTCTTCAGGCAGAATGAAAATAATTTTAGATGGGGGATTGGAGTGGTAGAAGGAATATAAAGCAATGAAAATAGTAAATATGTGGGTCTCTCATTAAATAGTAGAATAATCAGATGAAAAATTAGCAAGGATTCTAAATATCTGAATAAGATTATGAGAAAAGTTGACCTACATAAAACACTCATCACAAAACATGAAGATTTCACATTCTTTTAAAGTAAGTGTATGTAGAACATTTATAAAAATATGCTTATGGTTTGAGCTATAAATCACATTTAAATATACTTAAGGCTTAATATCAAAGAGAATATGTTCTCTGACCATAATGATGTTTTTAAACCCATTTTTTAAAAAAGATTTTATTTATTTATTTGAGAGAGAGAATGAGAGAGAGTATGAGAGAGGGGATGGTCAGAGAGAGAGAAGCAGACTCCCCGCTGAGCAGAGAGCCCGATGCAGGACTCAATCCCAGGACTCCAGGATCATGACCTGAGCCAAAGGCAGTCGCTTAACCAACTGAGCCACCCAGGTGCCCCTGACCATAATGATGTTAAACTAGAAACAACCAATAAAAGAAAATGAAAAAAAAAATCCCCATATTTTTTGTGAATTAAAAAATACGATTATAAATAACTCCTGAATTAAAGAAAAAATTAGAATGGAAATTTGAAAATATTTTGAACTAAACAAAAAAAATATACTGCATAATAAAACTTAAAGGAAAACATATAACCAAAAATGTAGAAAAGAGAGTAAAAGTAATGAGACAAGAATTCAAACAAGAAATTAGGGACAGAATATACTACTATATCTAAAGAAGGTAGAAGAAATAGAAAAAAGATAAAAGTAGAAATTTTTAGGGGTGGCTGGCTGGCTCAGTTGGAAGAACGTGTGACTCTTGATCTCAGGGTCGTGTGAGTTCGAGCCCATATGGGGTGTAGAAATGACTTAGATAAATAAAACTTAAAAAAAGTAGAAAGTTTTAGAATAGACAACACATACAACAGAGGAAAAATACAGCTCACAGTTGGCTCTTTTAAGAAACTAATCAAATTTATAACCTCTACTACACTGATCAAGTAAAGAACAGCGATGGAACAAATAATCAATAACAGAAATAAAAAATAAAGAGGACATTACTATAGATACTACAGAAATTATCAATATTCTAATTAGATATTATGAACAACCTTCTACCAATAAATTAGAAAATTTCAGTAAAATACATTTCTAAAAAATATAACTTAGAAAATTGGTACAAGAAAAAATAGAAGATTAGAAGAGACTTATAATAATTAAAGATTTGGTTCTGGCTAGATAGTTTCAACGGCTAATTTTAACAAGCATTAAAGAAGAAATAACACCAACTTTATGCAAACGGTCCCAGAGAATAAAAAGAAGGAATAGTCTCCAATCACTTTGTGAGACTAGCATATTCTTGATATCAAAAGGACATTATGAGAAAGGAAATTAAAGCCCAATTTTATTCATCAACATAGATGTAAAAATTCTAAGCAACATATAGTCAGATTGAAACTAGATCTATGTAAAAAGTACATCATGACCAAGTTGGGTTTGCTAAAAAAATTCAAGTTCAGTTTAGCATGAAAAAAATCAATATAATTCACAACATTAGAAGGAATTTAGTATCTAGAAAGAAAGAAGGAAGGAAACAAAGAAAGGATGAAGAAAGAAAAAAGGTTGCAATGAATTACAACCTATCTATGTAGAGCAGTGAACAATTAGGGGGTGACTTTGTCCTTCAGAAGACATCTGGCAGTCTGGGGCTGTTTGTGGTTGTCATACTCAAGGAGTGCTTCTGCTGTTCAGTGGGTAGAGGCCAGAGATGCCGCTGAACATTCTACAATACATAGGACAGCTCCTCTAACAAAGGATTATGTGACCCAAAAGGTCAATCACGCTGAATTGAAAAAAAAAAAAATTCTTGTTTTAAACAAGTAAATAGGATGCCTTGACAAAACCAGAGACACACAAAAAATACTCAGAATTTAAGAATGTTTCAAGCAGGAATGCACCAACAAGTTTTGTATGGGAAAGAAGAGAATATATACAACATTGTTACCAGATAATTTCATACGTTTAGAAAATGAACATGGTTATGTGCACTGACCTGCCCTCTACACTCGCTTATTAAAAGGTCTGTGGGGTATTAAGAGGATCTTGCTGGTAGAGAATTGTCATATCGATCGAGTAAAATAGTCTTTGGGGAAATTTCTCAGATGTTTGATCCAAATGGCAGTTCCCAGGGCATGGGAAACATCTTGCAACATTTCCTTTGAGAGGAAGTCAGACCTTAATTATGTCAATGATCCACTCAAAGATACATAATCCATGCTCTTCACTGTATGGTGCTCAGAAAAGTAATTCTTTTTTAAGATTTTATTTATTTATTTGACAGAGAGAGACACAGCGAGAGAGGGAACACAAGCAGGGGCAGAGGGAGAAGCAGGCTTCCCGCTGAGCAGGGAGCCCAATGCGGGGCTCGATCCCAGGACCCTGGAATCATGACCTGAGCCGAAAGCAGGCTCTTAACGAATGAGCCACCCAGGCGCCCCTAGAAAAGTAATTCTTAACATTAGTTTTGCATGTTACTGGATTTAACAAATAAAAATACAAGATGTCCAGGTAAAGTATTCCTTGTTTATCTGAAATTCAAAGTGAACTGGCTATTCTGAATTTTGTCTGGCAAACTTAATATGCATTTTAATTACTTTTAATTTGCTTTTAACACAAAGAATATCTTTTGTGTATTAAATTTTTCCAGCCTCTGTACAGTGTCTTTCTTTAAAGAAAAGCCTTGGAGCCCCTGGGTGGCTCAGTCGTTAAGCGTCTGCTTTCGGCTCAGGTCATGATCTCAGGGTCCTGGGATCGAGCCCTGCATCGGGCTCCCTGCTCTGCTGGAGGCCTGCTTCTCCCTCTCCCACTCCCCCTGCTTGTGTTCCCTCTCTTGCTGTCTCTCTCTCTCTCTCTGTCAAATAAATAAATAAATAAAATCTTAAAAAATAAAGAAAAGCCTTAATGCATCATCTTTCAACCCCCCCCCCCGCCTTCCCTATCTTACAAACCATTTAATTAACATAGAATCAAAATTCTTGGTCCACTAATTTTCTTTATTTATATATTGGTTTTGTGGGAATGATTTTAATTTAAGACTTATTCCAAATATGAATTCTGACCTTAATATATAGTATTTCCCTATAAGAAGATTGAAATCAGCTATAGTACTAGGACAGTGAGATGTAGTGCAGACTTAATAAAAACACCTGCTACCAAAGAAAACCCATGGAGGAAAGAGGAGAGGAAAACCAAACCTGTCCTCAGGCCTGCCACTTGATATGGAACAATGTTTCTCAAAATATGATCTCTGGACCACTTTGTTTCAAAATCACATGTGACATTTAGATGGGATTCCTGGGCCCGAATCAGAATCTACCTTTTTAACAAACACCCCAGGTGAATCTTAATGCACATTAAAAGTTTAAACATCACTAGACTAGAATTTTCCCAGTATTGGAAAGTGTTAAATTCAAAAGTAATGGTTTCGTTAATTTAATTTAATTTTTATTTTTTTGTATCATTAATTTTAGACTTCATTTGGAAATACGTTTGTTGTTTCTGAAACCATTCTGAATCCACATCCATGAATTCCCATTTCTTCTTCATAGCCCATATAAACTCCCCTTTGTACACCATTTATTTTTGTTCATTCATTCATTCATTCATTCAACAAACATTGACATGTACAAGCCTCTGTGACTACTTTAAATGGAAATGTTATAAATATAAACCTTATCATTACCCTCCCGAAGGACAGTGTTTTCGCATTTTACATTTCTGTCTTTTTCAACATTGTTGGCAGCCAAAAAAAAATACAGCTTTATTTTACTTATTTGTTTTCCTGTCACCTGTGGCAAATATTTAATTTGTTATTAAATGACATTTATGGTCTTGAACTTGCTTGTTTCTGTGTCCTCCACACATACTGGGGTCCCAATATGCATTGACAATATGTGTGTATGCTTATCAAAGTGCCCTTAGGAAATGAAATAACATGTGAAACTCATTTTTTATTTTCCAGCAAACTTCATAACATTCTCCTTGGTTCTATCCTTTGGATAGATTTCTAGTTTATCTTATATGTGAGAAATGACCTTATAACCTGTGTGTGACAGTTGTTTGGGTTTTATTAAGTGCCCTGCTAGCTGGCGATATAGGGGCATTACTCATAGATATTTGTTTGCTACCCCAGTAAGCCAAGAAAATTTATTTTTATATATTTAACTACAGTGTCTTTCTTCTCCTGCATGTCATTTAAACGTAGTTCATGGAATAAGGAGAATACTGCCAAGTCTAGCTTTAGAGGTGAGAAGGAGATGGATTGCCATCATGGGTCCCAGAGGTGAAACTTTGTAATATACACATCTTCTAGGAAAAAGTGAGCTTGATGAAAATTAAATATAAATTCAAACTAAGAGGAGTTTTAATTTTTTTCCTCTATGCAGAGGAACAATCATCTCACCACCCCTACTTGCACCCCGAATGCATCAGTGGGAAAGGTCCTGCAGAATGCTTCCATGACGCCATCCGAGGGGCACGCCTACAAGAAAGCAAGCCACTGCTCTATAGTGGGGAGGGCTTTTGTTGCTGTTTTTGAAACAATGACATCTTAGTGGCCATTTCAAAGTTCTGTCTAATTTCTGTCATGCATATGTAGTCTATATGGCCAGGAAATTCATTAGGACTTAAAAAGCAAATTCTTAATTATACACTCTTCAGATATTGTACTGAGACTCAAATTAGGTATTTTACTGATGATCTCACACTATCCAATAGGGACAATTTTAATAAAACTGTATTATTTCAATGTAACTCTGCACACTGATCCCAAAGCAAATATGATCGTTATTCATTCTCACTAAAGATTTGTGCATTACACTCCACTTCTCTGGCAGTTAGATTCGGGATTTTGGTTAAGCAAATGTGTGGGTGTGTAATGAACGATCTTACGTGTCAGGATGTGGCTGGGTAGGAGCAGAGGTTCAGCTAGTTCTGGCTGTAAGTCTCGCCCAGGCCCTCTTCGTGGATCCATTTGGATGCGAGCGTGCAAGTGGAGACTTGTTCTTTTTTGTTTATTTGTTCTTGTTCACAAAGATAACTTGGAAACAATAGAGTACCGAAAACGGACAATGAAGGTGGCGATGGGGATGCGTAAGAGGCACTGTACTTAGAAATTGACAGTAAAATTTAGGCTTCAGACCACTCAATAAATTGGGGCAAATGATTCAATTTCTCTGAACCTTGGTTTTATGACCTTAAAGTTGATAACAGTCGTATCCTAGGTGTGTTGGGATATTTGAATTAAAGGCAAAGTGTTTGTAACAACCAAGGATTGGCAACAACACAAATGATATTCACAGAGGTAGGAGCACCTAGTGGGGCACTCTTAGCCATAACTGAAGCAACGCTTCAAAGTGAATACAAACTGAAACAAAGGAACCTACTTCTAAGCCAGACTGGAAGCTTAACCACACCCAGAGAAAAGATTGATTTCAAAGGACTTTAGAACTCTGCTTACATTTCCTGGTATATATTCTAAGGACAATAAAACCTATGAAAAATATTAAAGGTCAGTCAGTTTTATTATTAGTATTAATAATATTGGTATTGTTATTTTGAAACTATCTTTGTTGATGTTGTAGGATAAAGCAAGAATAAAATATTAAGGTCAGCAGGAAACAAAATTTTAAGTATAAATGAAAAGAGGTATATGTAAAGAATCAAAGAAATGAACTAAAACTCTGAAATGTTAAATTTGAATGGGAAGGGGCGCCTGGGTGGCTCAGTCGTTAAGCGTCTGCCTTCGGCTCAGGTCATGATCCCGGGGTCCTGGGATCGAGTCCCACATCGGGCTCCCTGCTCAGGGGGAAGCCTGCTTCTACCTCTCCCACTCCCCCTGCTTGTGTTACCTCTCTCGCTGTCTCTTTCTGTCAAACAAATCTTTAAAAAAAAATTTAAATGGGAAATACCAATATGAACTTGTGATGTTAAAATATATATGTTTTCTAACTCTGTCCACTGGGAAAGCCTGGAATCATTGATAACGCAGGAGTGATGAAACTCTTGGTGTCTTAACAGTGGTTTCTAAACACCTTTTGTACCGAAAAATTCTTGGAAAAATAGCTGTTTCCAGGTTTAGGATATTTTGTCCTGGGACGTAAGAAAGTAAGCAAAGAAATCATATCAAAAGGTTATGGGAACCAATTTGAAAGGACTCCAGCTGATCAAATTTGATCATCGTGAATAATTAACTGAAAGTTATTGAATATATAAAATTTCATGAGTCTATGTTGATACTAACAACAACAATAAAACAGAAGACTAAACCCTCATTTGTCCCCATTGGCAAGTATGATTAAATTCACTCCTTAATTTGGAAGTTGGTAATTAAAAGGAAAGTATTAAGCATTTATCTTACCTTTTGGCTACGACCATATTTCAAGATAAACGAATAGCTTCAGGTGAAATTCTCTCAAGAAGTTTACAGAACAATGCCAACTAAAATGCAGAAGGAATGATGCAATTAAAAGAAATCATTTTTAACCCCTAATAAAATATTTGAATCAAACACGCATTATTACTTGATGCTAAACCATTAGGCAAAAGATTTCATATGATGCCAAAGCATTATACTACGGATAGCTTGCTAATGACAAAGGGAGAAACTTACCTTGGTAATAGATCCAAGTGTCACCACCTTAACCCAGTGATCAAACTTAAAGCACTGCTGGGGAAAAGCAAACATCATGGCCCTTCCAACATGGTGTAGTATGAAGTACACAGCATCCCTCAGAAAGTGCTTTTGTCAAACATAGTTAACTCGAATTCACAACTTATTACAGAAGATATGGGGACCAGAGGAATGAATAAATGATATCACAGGAAACACTTGAACACGTATGGACTGTGGGACATTCATCAGACAACTGTCCTGATGTTAACTTCGTGATGGCTAAATAGGTGTGGGGTCAGAGTCTTAGTGACTGGAGTACCACTATGAACACAGTCTCATGTATCTTGGCGTATGTCCTGGGACACATGCATGGTCAGAGAACCTCAAATACTCCAAAATGGACCTAACACAAAGCCTTTCCTTCCTTAAAAATCAGCATATACCGAATCCTACAGCTACATTTTCTTTTTTCTTTTCTTTCCTTTTCTTTTTTTTTTTTTGAATGGTGCTATTTTGGTTAACATAAGGTCAAGAATGGTTATAGAAGAGCAATTATTTTGTCAAAAAATGTTTAAACATAGAAAATATCTGTTGAACTTCTATGCTGGTAAGACATTAAAAAATGTAAAATATTTTTTATGTTTTATGTTCGTAATTCTGTGAATGTTGAGTTTTGTTGTCATGATGACAATAGAAGGGGTTTAATAAAGTTAGACTTCGTCTCCAGATTCCTTCTTAAAAATTTACTTTCTTTTATAACAATATGTAATGTAATAAAAGAATATATAATAAGTTTTGTATTTTTTAAAAAGATTTTATTTATTTATTTACTTGAGAGAGTGAGCGAGAGAGAGTGCACAAGCCAGGGGAGAGGCAGAAGGAGAAGCAGACTCCCTGCTGAGCAGGGAGCCTGATGCGGGGCTCGATTCCAGGACCCCGGGACCATGACCTGAGCCAAAGGCAGAAGCTTATCCGAGTGAGCCACCCAGATGCTCCAAGTTTTGCATTTTTTATCATAAAATTTATACGTGTGCATTATTATCCCCACTATATTTTAGGTCCTACAGTTTCATGCTTTTTCATGTGGGAATATTTCCACTATCCCTTTAAAAATTTAAAATTCAATCTTCTGAGTTGTTCGAGTATCAGTAACCTTTCCTTTGTATGTCTGTGTATGTAAGGCTTATTTTATTAATTTAAAAATTTGTTCTTGAGGGCAGCAAAATCTCTGAGCACCAAAAATTGAAGTTATAAATAAATTTCTAAGGATGGATGTCTGAACAATCAATGATGATAGTTTTAAATGAAGCCTAACTAATAGGAACCATTATGATTTTGAATGAGTTGAATATAAAAGGAGACAGGACAATAAATGAGATCCCTATTAATAAACATATAGTGATAAGGCTACTATTGCAAACACAAAGTCAACTTCATTCAGATCAAGCTTGCAGCTAATTTATATTTCATGCCTTTTATTAACTGATATCTAATGAGAATTACTCACATTTTTCAGTCTCACATCAAACTCTCCTAATAAAACTCTGCTGTTTTGCATGTGAGTTGCATCATTTCGTAAAATTTTCAGCAGTCTTTGACTTGCTAAATAAAGTTGTCACTCAAACCTCATTTCCCGCCTGAGCACAGGGAAGCTGAACGGACACTGCATTAATCCTGCATATTGTCTCGGCTTGATGAGGTCTCCAAGAGATCTTTGTCCTGTCACCTTTAATGGACTCTGTCTAATGGACTCATTAGTGAATTTCTTATCATTTTTAGGAGAAAGATGCAATCTTACAATGCTGTCCTTCATGCGTTTGGAAATTATTATAATTTATTCCTTAAACACTTATTCAAAAATTAAGAATGAGGAGAATCTACTTTATTTGGGTACCGTAATATTGTTAACAATGACATGCTGATTACAATGAGGGGTCTAAGAATACTATTTCATGCTGATTACTCATGTTATATTCAAAACTAGTCGTTAAAGCGGACAACACTCTCCAACTCAGTAGCTTAATATTACACCATAGTCAGAAAATTCGCAGCTGGGAAATAGAGATTTTCTTGGCTTCATTTATCTATAACTGCAGAAAACTAATAATAAATGACTTCTTGATATCATGCAAATCTCTCTAAGTTCATGCTAGGGGGATTTAAATTTTAATATTATTTTGCATTGCATTCCAGTAATGAATACTCATGTTTGTTATCTTACACCACACTCTTCCTTCTCTGTCTCTTTCCCTCAGCTTCTCATGTTATTTTGGTTGATAAAATTCATATAGATGGGTGGTGGAGAAGATGGATATTAGGCAAATATTTAATTCTGAAAAAAATCAGAGCCATTTCCTATTTTTATTGTGCTTGAGTATGTTCTTATATCCTCAATTAATTCGTAACAACTTGCCACTCATAAGCGGATGACTTGAGCAAATATGCTAAAGTTTCATTGCCTGGTTTTCTTTGAACTCCAACATTGTAATGTTTATATTTAATAAGAAAAAATGTCCAGTGTTAATACTCTTGATAATTCAAACATATTTTCCCTCTGCTTGAAAATATGCTTTGACGGAGGGGCGGGGCGTGCTCGGGACAAAGGGAGACGAGGCCGGAGCTGCGGGCGCTTTTTCTGCCCGCGGTGTCTCAGATTCACTCTTAGGAACTGAGAACTTAATCTTCCAAAATGTCAAAAAGACCATCTTATGCCCCGCCTCCCACCCCAACTCCTGCAACACAAATGCCCAGCACACCAGGGTTTGTGGGATACAATCCATACAGCCATCTCGCCTACAACAACTGCAGGCTGGGAGGGAACCCGGGGCGTCCTCTGGTATTAACGATTCCCAAACCCCCAAAGCCACCAGATAAGCAGCTGATGTCCTACATGAGGTACAGCAGAAAGGTCCGGGGCCAAGTAAAAGTTTCCAACCCTGACCTAAAGTTGTGGGAGATTGGCAAGATTATTGGTGGTATGTGGTGAGATCTCACTGATGAAGAAAAACAAGAATATTTAAACGAATACGAAGCAGAAAAGAGCGAGTACAATGAATCTATGAAGGCCTATCATAATTCCCCTGCATACCTTGCTTACATAAATGCAAAAAGTCGTGCAGAAGCTGCTTTAGAGGAAGAAAGTCGACAGAGACAGTCTCGCATGGAGAAAGGAGAACCGTCCATGAGCATTCAGCCTGCGGAAGATCCAGACGATTATGATGATGGCTTCTCCATGAAGCATACAGCCACCGCCCGGTTCCGGAGAAGCTGCTGCCTCCTCAGTGAAATCCTTAGTGAGAGTGTGGTGCCAGACGTCCGGTCAGTTGTCACAACAGCTAGAATGCAGGTCTTCAAACGACAGGTCCAGCCCTTAATGGTTCATCTGCGAAAACTAGAAGCGAACATCTTCAAATAGAGGAGCGACATCAGGAAAAGAAGAGGAAATTCCTGGAAAGCAGAGATTCATTGAACAATGAACTTAAAGAAAGTCGAAGTGGATATGGAAAAAATTGCCACTGAAATTGCACAGGCGGAGGAACAGGCTCGAAAAAGGTAGAGGAAAGAGAGACAGAAGCAGCAGAGCAAGCTGAACGCAGTTCCTAAGGAAGAGCAAGCTGCGAGGAAGACCGAGGAGAAGGACGACGAGAGCATCCTGATGGAGACAGAGGAGACACGCCTTGAAGAAGCGACGGGAAGCCAACAGAATGGTGAAGAAGGCACATCTACTCCTGAGGACAAGGAGAGCGGGCAGGAGGGGGTGGACAGTATGGCTGAGGAAGGGACCGGTGACAGTAACACCGGCTCAGAGAGCGGCAGGGCCACAGTGGAGGAGCCGCCCACAGACCCCATGCTGGAAGACGAGAAGAAAGAATAAATGTTGCCTTGTTTTATGTGTTCTAAATACTTTTTTAAATGAAAAAAAGATGTTTTTTGAGTTTAAAAAAAAAGGGAATATGCTTTGACTTTTTTTGTATCTATTTTTTTAAATTTTTTATTGTTATGTTAATCACCATACGTTACATCATTAGTTTTTGATGTAGTGTTCCATGATTCATTGTTTGTGCATAACACCCAGTGCTCCATGCAGAACATGCCCTCTTTAATACCCATCACCAGGCTAACCCATCCTCCCACCCCCGTCCCCTCTAGAACCCTCTGTTTTTCAGAGTCCATCGTCTCTCATGGTTCGTCTCCCCCTCCGATTGCCTGACTCTGTTCTCTGATGACTGGAGACAGTGGAGGGTCAATGGGTAGCGGCTACATAACCCCAGGCCAGGCGTGTGTGTGTGTGTGTGTGTGTGTGTGTGTGTGTGGTGAAGTGGTAAGAGGAGGGCATAAAGAACTGGAAGGGATATACCTGAAGTCAAGTTCTGAAGAGAGATCAGCATCGAGGCCGAGTTATCAGATCAGACAGGTTGTCTACTATACAAAAGGCAGTCTGAAAGAAGGAGCTAGTAAATGTCTGGGTTTTCCTGGATCCTGGAACAATTATCTCTACTGGGCAATTAGATCGTGGTTTGGAGAAACTCCAGACACAAAATGCAAATCTCGCAGTATATATTTTTGTTTGTTTTTTTAAGATTTTATTTATTTATTTGAGAGAGGGAGAATGGGAAAGAGAGAGAGCACACATGAGAGCGGGGAGGGTCAGAGGGAGAAGCAGACTCCCCGCTGAGCAGGGAGCCCGATGCGGGGCTCAATTCCGGGACTCCAGGATCAGGACCCGAGCCGAAGGCAGTCGCCCAACCAACTGAGCCACCCAGGCGCCCCTTGTTTGTTTGTTTTAATATTTCTAGCACACCATTGGCTGAACAAACTTTCTAAGAGGGATTTGAGATGACTGTCATTTTTGGGTTAGGTCCTTCAACCACTTGCCCTTATAACCTCTCCACGTGTTACAGAATTTTTGAACTTTTCACTGTTCACAAAAGACACTTAGTCCTTTTTGTTGGTTTGTTTTCTGAGTCTTGAATGAAGTGTTTTCTCTGTCTAGAATGTCATTCCCCTTCTTGTTTGTCTGATAAACTCTTATTCTTCCTTCATGATGCAATGCAAGTATCACCTTTTCCATGGAGCTTTCCTTAAGGAAATCCTACACAACTCCATGCCTGGAGTTGCTCACTCGTTAAGTACTCTGTTAAAGTACTTAACTTCCTTAAGATGTTATCACTTATTATCATTGAAGAAGTCATTGGGGTTAACCAAGGCTCAGAATAATCTTATTACATTTCCAACATCCTTGGTTTTTCTACTAATATGAAGGCGAGAGGAGGTAGAGAAAATAAAACGTGAAGTGATGTTGCTAACTTTAGCTCTGTTAATTGGTATTTTTATTTTTAATATTTCTTTTGTTGCACTGGTACATCTGTGCTGCCTTTCCTAAGTTGAGCTAACTCTGCCATAAATTTTTGAACAGCTGAAATATTTATTGCACTCAGTGTTTGTGCAGTGCACAGTGTAGGGAGTGTGAATGCAAAGAAGGAAAGGAACAAACCACCATCTGGTAGGTATAAATGTCTGTGATGAGAGGTTAGTTAGTAGAAGCAGCATCTGAAAATGAGGAGGAATGGAATAGTGTACTTTGGGACTGTTGAGAAGTAGAACTGTGGGTAAATTAATGATTGTGGTTGCTTTCAAGCTGGTAGTAGAAGTAAACATTTCAATTTGGTGAAAATAAGGAAGCCTAGTAGAGAGATCTATGTGCAACTCATATTTCAACTAGATTTCTTTAGTCCTTTGTATAGACATGTCCATTCTTTCCCCAAGATTACTGGAATTTACTGAAGGAAGAAAAAGGATATTCTCCTGATCAATTTGGCCTTGACTATCTGCCTCCACTGAATCCTTGTTTTCTTCTATGCTTTCTGGTTATTTCTTTCTCCCTGTTTTGGTATTATGTCAAATATAGGACTTGAACTTTAATTCATTTCATTGGAAAAACAAACAAAACACTTTCAAGAGAGAGGTAAGCAGCAAACGTTACTGAGGGCTGGGGAAACAGCAGATTTACTTTTCATTAATGCAAAGAATTTTAAATATTAGTCATTCTTGACCTGGAAGGTTACTTAAACACTATTACACTCCTAGTTATTCCATCTCTCTTTTGTCCCCTGTTCTATTCCTTCTCCTTTCAAATCCACCCTGAAATTCCCTGGCCATTTATAACAGAAAGCAGTTTCACTGTTTCTATTATTGTATTGTCTCCTGTTAACTCATGTTGTGAGTCTCATCATTTATCCCCAGTGCTAACAAAGATAGTTTCAATCCTAAGGGGAATATGACCCTGGCATTAAGGAATATTCATTTTTGCCCCAGAGTGAGTGAAAAGATGATTAGGTAACTGAGCTTTATTCTTTTCTTTTATGATATTTATTTATTTATTTATTTATTTATTTATTTATTTATTTTTGTGTGAGTAAAGTGATCGAAGTTTATTAAGTGAAGATACAGAAAAAGCTCTCAAGAGTTAGAGGGGTCCCAGCAGGGTTGCCCTTATGATCTTCATTTAAACAAATATTTTAGTCCATATGAATTAGCAATGGTGTTAGGTGATAAGAGATACAAAAATGGAAAATGGAAAGGACATATTCCTTGACTTTATGGAACACCCAAAAAAGACAGAATTCACAATGTCTGGCATCCAATAAAAAGTTATCAAGCTTATAAAGAAGCAGAAAAAATATAACACATAGTGCGGGGAAAAATCAATCTAACTGATCCAAAAATGAAAGAGATGAGAATCTGTAGATAAGATCATTAAAGAGTTCTAACCTCATTTCAAATATTCAGGAAACTAGAGGAAAGGTTGAGCATGAAGATGGAATATGTTCAGTAGAGACATGGGAGATAGAGAACATACTCATGTCAAAATTTTGGAGCTGAAAACAATATCTGATATGAAATACATACCAAGTGGGGTGAGTGGCAGATTAGACATTCGAGAAGAAAAGATTAGTGAACTGAGGAAATAGCAATAGAAACTATCCAAAATGAAACACAAGAAGAGAAAAGAGAAGGAGCAGAATTAACAGAGCATCGGGGTGCCTGGGTGGCTCAGTTGGTTAAGCGAATGCCTTTGGCTCAGGTCATGATCCCAGAGTCCCAGGATCAAGTCCTGCATCGTGATCCCTGCTTGGCAGGGAGTCTGCTTCTCCCTCTGACCCTACCCCCTCTTGTGTCTCTCTCTCACTCTCTCTCTAAAATAAATAAATAAAGCAAAATACCCAACCTGTCAAACTAGAATCTTTACCCAGTAAAAATACCTTTCATAAATTAAGGTAACTCTCCTAAGGGAAATAACACATATGTCAACACAAAAACAGGTGCACAAATGCTCATAGAAACATTCTTCATCATCACCAAAAACTGCAAACAACCCAAATGCTCATCAGCTGTTGAATGGAAAAGTGAAATGAAGTCGTACATACATATAATGAAATAATACTTAGCAATGAAAAGGTATGACTCCTTGTATTTACTACAAATGATGAACCACAAAAACATGCCACATGAAAGTAGGCAGATAGAAAAGACTGTATTGTAGCATTCTGTTTATATGAAATATCTAGAAGGGGCAAACTTACAGACAGAAAGCAGATTGGTGGTTGCCTAAGACTGAAGGCTTAAAGGGGAGTGATGGAAGTTTTTGGATGATCGAAACGTTCGAAACTGGATTTTAGAACAGTTGTGCAATTTTATAAATGTACTGAATTATAAATTTGTTGAATTGAATACCCATGAGAGGTGAATTTTATGGGATGTAAATTATACTTCAATAATGCTGTTTAAAAAAATGAGTGAAATAAAGACCTCTTCAGACATACAAAAACTGTAAGAATTCCTCGACAGCAGACATGCACTTCAAGAAATGTTAATGGAAGTCCTTTAAACACAAGAAAAATATAACCAGTCAGAAACATGGATTTACACAAAGGAGCTCTTTAAGAGATAGTCTATAGTTTAAAACCAAAATTGCAACAATATACTGTAATATTTATAGCAAGTGTAAAAATAAAATGTATGACAATAATAACACAAAAATCAGGAGATAAAAATGTAAGCATATTGTTTTAGTGTTTTTACACCAAATGTGAAGTAATATAACATCACCTGATAGTAGACTTTAATAAGTATTGTAAATCCTAAAGCAACACATTAAAGCAACACAGGAGTTCTAGGTAATAAGTCAATAAAAGAGATAAAATGAAATCATGAAAGTTACTTGATTCAAAAGAAAGGCAAATAAAGAGCAAAAGGAAATGAAGGAAAGATGGGACAAGCGAAAAACAAATATCAAGATGACAGATTTAAACTCAGCTATATCAGTAACAAAATTGAATGTAAATGTGTAAATATTCCAATAAAAAGGCAGAGAATGTTAAGTTGAGTAAAACAGAATCCCCAACTATGTGATGCTTAATAAGAGATACACTTGAGTACAAAGACACAAGTAGATTAAAGTAAAAGATTGGAAAAAGATAGGCCATGCTAACGTGAAGCAAAAGACAGCCAGTGTGGCCACATTACTATCAGACAAAATAAATTTCAAGACAAAGATATTGTAAGAGATAGAGTCTCTGGAAGATTATAAAAAGACCAGTTCATTGGGGTGCCTGGGTGGCTCGGTCGATTAAGCAGTCAACTCTTGGTCTCAGCTCAGGTCATGGTCCCCAGGTCCTGGAATGGAGCCTTGTGTCTGGTTCTGCTCAGTGCGGAGTCTGCTTGAGATTCTCTCTCTCTCCCTCTCCCTCTGCCCCACCCCTACTCTCTCTCAAATAATAAATAAATTTTAAAAAAAAGACCAGCTCATTATGAGCATGTAACAGTCCTAGATATTATGCAGCTAATTAACAGAGCTTCAAAATATATGATGTGAAAACTGCAAGGTGAAATAAGCAAGTTTACATTTATAGTTGGAGATTTCAACACCCAATATCAATAGTTGATCAAATAAGTGGACAGAAAATCAGTAAGAATATTGAAGACTGAAACAACCCTGTCAACCAACTTGATCTAATTGACATTTAGAGGACACTAAACTTATCAACAACAGTTATTCTGTTATATTCTTTTTAAGCACACTTGCAATGTTTACAAGATGGACCAAATTCTGGGCCATAAAACAAGTCTCAAAAACTTAGAGGATTCAGATCATAGCATAATATTCTCTAGAAACAGGGAGATATAAATCAATAACGTATATTGTATAGTTCACAAATATTTGAAGCATGATTGCATACTTCTAAGTAACCCATGGGTCAAAGAAGACCTCAAGAAGGAAATGAGAAAGTATTTAGAATAGAATGAAAGTGAAAACACAACATATCAAAATTTGTGAGATGCTACTTGTGTAGATAGCAGCTCCTCAGATATGCCCGTGTCCTAATCGCCAGAACCTGCAAATATGTTACCTTACGTGGCAAAAACTTTGTAGATGTGATTAACTTAAAGATCTTGAAGTGAGGAGATTATCTGAGTGAACCCAGATCTTTTCTTGTGTTTCTTTGTCCTCTGTATTTCATCTTTGGCTAAGAGTCTGTTCAAATATTTTGCCTATTTTTTATTGGATTGTATTCTTATTATTGGGTTTTGACAGTTCTTTTCATATTCTACATATAAATCCTTCAAATATTAATTTGCAAATATTTTTTATAAGTGGATGTGAAAATATGCCCAGCATCATTAGTCATTAGGAAAATGTGAATAAAACCACAATGATAGGGGCACCTGGGTGGCTCAGTCAGTTAAGCATCCCACCCGTGATTTCGGCTTAGGTCATGATCTCATGGGTCATGAGATCGGGGAGTCTGCTTGAGATTCTCTCCTCCCTCTCCCTCTGCCCTTTCCTCTGCTTGTGCATGCTCTCTCTCTTTAAAATAAATAAATAAATCTTTAAAAAAGAAAAACCTACAATGATAAAATGTTACTCATTTATTGGAATACCTAAAATTGAAAAGATTGATTATACCAAGTGTTGACAAGAATGATGTAACTAGAACTCTAATACCCCATGTGAGAATATGAAATGATGTAGGCATTTTGGAAAACAGTTGAGCAGTTGCTTAAAGAGTTAAACATACACGGACCATATGGCCCAGCCATTCCACACCTAGGTGTTTACTCCTGCGAAATGAAAGCTTATGTCCATACATTAATGTTCGTAGAAACTTTATTTGTAATAGCTAAAATTGGGGAAAAAACCCCCAAATGCTCATCAACAGGTAAATGGGTAAATTACGGGATATCCATGCAATGGAATACTATTCAGCAATAAAGAAGATTGAACTATGATAGAATCTACAATAAAAGATAAATTTCAAAATAATTGTGCTGAATGAAATAAGCTAGAAAAAAAAAGAGACATTGTGTGATTTAATTTTTTATATAAAATCCTAGAAAATGCAACCAATTCACAGTAACAGAAAGCAGATCAGCGTGCTTTTCTGGGCATGGAGTAGGGATGGCAATGCAGCAGGGAGGAATTACAAGGGAAAGTAAAAATTTGTTAGTGATGGGTACTTCATTATCTTGATTATTTTATGGTTGTATACATATGTCAAAACTTAACTGATTATACACTTTAAACATGCTCAACTTATTGTATCTTAATTATATCTCCATAAAGCTACCAATAATACACACACAATGAGATATAACTCTACACCCACTAGCATGACTATAATAAAAAGAATGAAAATACTAAGTGTTGGAGAAAATGTATAGAAATTGGAACCCTCATACATTGCTTGTGGTAATGCAAAATGGTTACTTTGGAAAACAGTTTGGCAGTTTCATAAAATGTTAAAAGTATTATTGTCCTATTGTATTAAAAGTATTATTGACCTAGGGATTTCATTCCAGAGAAATAAAAACATATATCCATGAGACTTGTAATGCAACTGTTCATAGGAACTGCATCCCTAACAGACAAAAAATGAAAACAATTCGATGTTCATCAACTGGCAAAGGGATAAATAAGATGTGCTATAGTCATAGAAACACTACTCAACAATAAAAACGAAGAAAAACTATTACATGCAAAACCATGGATAAACCTAAAAGTCACACTAAGTGAAAAAAGTCCGGACACATAATATGACGTAGTGCAACATTCAATTTAAAATTTCTAGAAAATGCAAAACTCTAAGAACAGAAAGCAGATCGGTGTTTACCTGGGACTAGGAGAGGAAATGGAACTGACTACAAATGGACCATGACAGAACTTTGGGGATGATAGAAATGGTCTAAATCCAGAATGCAATCATAGTTGTGTCACTATGTAAATTTACTAAAAATCATTCCGTATATTTTAAATGGGCGAATTTTATGATATATCATGTATGCCTCAATAAAACTGTTAAAAATCTCCCCTTAAAAAAGCAGTACCTACCATGTGCCACATATTGGGCAATACAAAGAAAGATATGATAATTGAAAAAATAAAAAATTGGGTCAGTAGTGAACTAACTCTCTTCCCCTTCTCCCTAACTGAAGTCATTGTTAGACATCTGAGGTTTTTTTTTTTTTTTTTAAGATTTTATTTATTTATTTGAGAGAGAATGAGAGACAGAGAGCACGAGAGGGAAGAGGGCAGAGGGAGAAGCAGACCCCCTGCCGAGCAGGGAGCCCGATGTGGGACTCGATCCTGGGACTCCAGGATCATGACCTGAGCCGAAGGCAGTCGCTTAACCAACTGAGCCACCCAGGCGCCCATAGACATCTGAGGTTTGAAGGCTGTGGTCTTGGCACAAGGCTCCGTGCTGTTCCATGTTCTTAGCTCATTCAGCAGATAAGTGTCTTCCTTTTTGTCCTGCCAGAGGTATTTTTTTCCCTAACTCTAAAAAAGATATGGCGCTGCAGTTATTCCTGACTTGCATTGGCTTTGGATGGATTTAGTAGATGACGGTTGTAAAACACTCAGGTATTCAGAGAAAGGAGCTCGATGCAGTTTAATGACTGGAAAGTTCTGTCTGCTACTTCCCAACTGTTATTCCTTCCCTGTGTTCATTAGCTTTGTCTGCTGTAAATGCAACCAGTCACGTCAATGAGCCGGTGAGTAAACTCACCCATTTCGAGTCTGCCAATTAAACCGAAGACAAGTTCAATTTCTTTGGGGAGAAATAATAAAGTTAGCACCATATTCCTGCCTGTTTTTTTTTTAAGTGTAATTAAAGAGGATATGAACATTCCTCCTCCTAAACATACCATTCTCTGAGAAGTTCTGTTTCTTCTAAGCACTTTAAAATGCTTGATTTAGAAAGCTGTGAAACATTCCAAAATTGCATTTATGCATCATTGTTATATATTGAAAAATACTGGTTTAAAAACTGGTTAATCTTGGGACGACTGGGTGGCTCAGTTGGTTAAGCGTCTGCCTTCAGCTTAAGTCATGATCCCAGGGTCCTAGGATCGAGTCCTGCTTTGGGCTCCTTGCTTGGCGGGGAGGCTGCTTCTCCCTCTCCCTGCTGCTTCCCGTGCTTGTGGGCTCTCTCTCTCTCTGTCAAATACGTAAATAAATAAATAAAATCTAAAAAAAAAAAAGCTGGTTAATCTGATGCATTAGGGTGATTATCAAAATGACTTGAATCATCTCTCTTGGATAAACACCCAGGAAGGGAGTGGCTGAGACATATTGTAGGTGTATATCTAACTTTGTAGGAAACTTCCAAACAGTTTTCCAAAGTGACTGTACCATTTTACATTCCCACCAGCAGTGTATGACAGTTCTAGTTATTACAGCAAATGGCATGAAAGCTCTGAACGGTCAAATGTTGTAACTAGAGGTACATACCCCCCCCTACACACACACACTTATAATAGGGGGAATGACTTAAAATTTCAACTTTTTATATAATGTTATATATTATGTACCTGAGTTACTTTAGGCACTGCTGGCTTAGTTAATTGGAGCACGGAATCCAGTGACTAGTCAGGTGACTAGCAATAACATATGTGGAAGGTAATGAGAATTTGAACTAAGAGAGCTGGGCCAGGAATGATCAAGAGGAAAGAAATAGGAGACTGCATTTATAGCCTGCAGGATGAACTGATTTGATGTGGGGGGTCAAGGAAGGGAAAGAGTGAACAATGATTCTGAGCTTTGGGGCTGCAGTACCTAGAAAAGATATTTATAATGCAAGGAGATGTCAAGAGGAGATTATCTGTGGGGAAGAGACATATCACTGAGACATATTATTTTCATAATGATTTCTAGATGGCACATCTGGAATTCAGAGAAAATGTAGGATGAGAATGCAGATTTAGGGAGTCGCATCTATAGCATTATTCTTGAAGAGGTGGGGAATTGTTGAGAGGGCAGAGGGAAAAAAACATGGATTGCTGAGCTCAAGGACAGAACAGTAAATAGCACTTATATGAATGAAACTGGAGGAAGAGGGATCCCAGCAAGAGAGAAAAAAGATTAGGATTGTGGGCTCTTGGGAAGCTAAGGAAGGAGAGAAACCAAATCAACCTAATGCTGTAGAAACCTGTTTTTAATATGTTTGCTAAATGATTTGATGGAAAGTCATACAAATCGTGAATTTTATGTTCAGAAAGCTTTTTTTTAAGAATTAGATTCAAAGAAACTGATTATCGCAAGGTGATCTGGGAGAAGGGCCACTGGGCTTAGGTGACAAGTTTCTCAGCATTTTGATCTGGAGTTATATACCAACCTAGAAAGGGTTTCAAACAAACATGGGGTCATGGCTGAGGCAGTGTAGTCAGCCTTGGAAAAAACACACAGGGAGCGAAGAACAAAGTCTTTTATCAAAGTAAAATAACGGTGCCACGTGGTTAAGAGATTTTTTTTTTTTTTTGGTTCCCAGCATTTTGATTAGTAATTATAAATAGAAATGACAATTAAAACCATAGTCTCCAAGGTAGAGGTATCATCTAATGATAAAAATACCTGCTGATTCAGGCCTTACCGTCCCCCAGTGCGCGCTAGAGGATTGCCGGCAGCCTGCATTTCTCCTCAAGCTGTGTTGTTCTCTCAGAGCAGATACTAATTTAAGATGTTAATGCTTATGTCATCAGATGTTCTTATTTACAGACTGCGACCCTGTTAATTTGCAGTCCGTGATTATAATCATAATTTTTATTGGTTCATTTCATGAACACGTAGCTTCCTTGCATTCCTTATTTGCCGGGACCTTCATGAGAGGATTTGACCGGTAGTTTCATCAAAGATTTAGAAAAATCTGTCTTGAAAACAGCTAAAGATGACTGGTGGTAAACATATGGAACATGTCTGAAAATGTTTCCCTTATCAGAAGACTTTTGGATTAAACTTATTTGTGTCTTATCCCCTTACCGTATTCACCCCCAAACACTGTTGAGCACCACATGCCTGTCATTATGTTCATCAGACATACGCTGATTGCCGGGGGTGTGGGAAGATGAAGAAAGCAGTTTCCAACCTTTGAGATATTCCTAGTGTAGCAGCGTATGAAAGTATCTAATATATATTTTCCCCCCAAATTCCACTTGAGGCAGTTGTTCAGAACTGAGAATGTTGTTTGCCATATAAATAGGACCTGAGGTTGTTCATGCAATGAGTCAGCCACGATGTTGTATAACCTGCGACGTCTGCTGTTACTGATCTAATCCTGATGTGAAATAATAGGTATTTAAGGAGAATGCCAAGAAGATCACTTCTCTGCAGTCATGGAAAACTTGCCCTTCTTCCACTCCCCTTATCTTTTGAGAGAGGGAGAGTGAGACCCACAGCTCCAAGAAGCTGGTGGGAGTCCGGCTGGGTGAGCACTGGGCTGAGTTAGGGCTCTTGGCAGGAGAATCACAGTAGGGGAGGGCTGAGTACTCCCCGTAGGTCAGTTGTTTAGCTTTTGAAAAGAAAGGGGGTAGTCTGTTTATTTCTCTTTCCAGTGCCTCCAAAAAGAGTCCAATATTGGTATGCCAATGCAGCATATGCCAATTTATACAGTACTTGATCTGTCGAGGAAACGTCCTTTAAGACTGACCCTGCTAAATTTAGACGGAGCCTGTTCAGTTTTCTCAGATTCCAGGAGCTCAAACTACTTATTAAAAACCTCTCAGTTGGAAATAAGACCGTAGATCTGTCGGCCTTTTGCTGAACCATTAAGCCATAGATACCACTTTTACTGAGGAGGGTATAACTTCAGTTGTTGAGAAGGAGATTATTTGCAGTGGTTCATATCACCATAGTAACTGGATTTTCAAGCAGGCCTGTTGAAATGGAACTTAAAAGTCACACGGAAACAGGTCTACCTTGCACTGGCTTCAAAAGGATCATGTTGGAGAGAGGCAGAGATTCAAGGGCTACATGCCATTTGATCTATGATTACTCAAAGGCACAAGGAAAGAGGTAGGCAATACGCACGTTTGTATCAATATGTTGCAGCATTAAGACAAAAACAGTAGGTATCCCACCACTGACTTGCTGTAAGCAAACAACCCAATGAACAGCCTCTTCTCTCATAACTTTGTGGCTTGAGTTAATGTGGCGTTTGTGAATACAAAACACAAAACCGACATTGGATTTGATTCTTTCAAAAATTTTAACTAGCATTCTAGAACTTATTCACCTTAAAACAGCAAATATATATTGTGTCCTACCCCGTACTGTGTAGGAATATAGTGGGAAAATCAGTATCAAATTTTAGAACTAAAAAGAAATGTAGATTATAAAGTTCTTAAATCATAAATATGAGTGGGGCTTTAAGAGAGATCATTTGCAGTATCTCTAATTGTCAAATGAGGAAGCAAAGTTCCACAGTGATTGAGCAACTTGATGAAGGTCACAGAGCTTATTTTAGGTGGAACTGAAGCTAGAAGCCAAATATTCTGACTTTTGAGAGAGTATTTATTTTTTTACTTTTTATTTTGAGAGAGAGAGAGCACGTGCGCATGAGCACATGCAGGAGATGGGGAGGGGCAGAGGGAGGGAAAGAGAAAATGCCAAGCAGACTGTGCTGAGCACAGAGTCTGATGTGGGGCTCGATCCCACGACCCTGAGATCCATGACCTGAACCCAAACCAAGAGTCGGTCGCTTAACTGACTGAGCCACCCAGGCACCCCAAATATTCTGACTTTTGAACCAGGAGATTAGGAGAAACATAGTAAATTAAAGATTGAGAGATTCTACCCAAGTTACTCACAATTAAAGAGGAAAACAAAATAAATATACATGAAACAAGAACATAAATATAAGAGTGGCAAGGGTTTAGAATTAAGGGTGAGGATGTTCTCATGGAATTTCTTCTTAAATTCCTGATTAATTTTTAAGCACATGGCTTCTAAATATACAGGTTGCAGAAGCGCCTGGGTGGCTCGGTCGGTTAAACATTTGATTCTCGATTTTGGCTCAGGTCATGATCTCAGGGTCATGGGGTCGAGCCTCTCATCAGGTCCACACTCAGTACAGAGTCTGCTTGTCCCTCTCCCTCTCTTCCCCCCAACTTGTGTTCTCTCTCTCTCTCTTTAAAATAAATAAATAAAATCTTTAAAAATAAAAATACAGGTTGCAGTCTGTGAAGTTGCAATTTTAAAAAAGATAATACAGAAAAACATACGGAGGGTTATAAAAGACACGCATGGGTCGATTAACTGAAACTTGGTAACATTTTTCATTTTTGCAAGTCTTTTCTTCCCTCCCTTTTCCCCTTCACCCCCTTCTTTCCCTCTACCCCACTCTTTGTTTTGTTCTTTCTTTCTAAATAAGAGGAATATTGTATTACAGATGAAATTGATAACCCTTGTTTCTCTGCATTTAATTTTTGTCCCAGACGCACTCCCAGGTAACCACTATCATGAATGTATTTTTCAATAAGTATCTATTGAGCCCCTGCTGTGTGTCAGGCAGAGTTCTAGATGCTTGAAATACATCAGTTTTAAAAATAAGAAACACTTCTAATCAAGAATATTTTACATTTTAGAGGAAGAGTTTGATGTGTATCCAATTTTAATTTTTGTGCCTATAAATATGTGTGCACGCGAATAACGTTATTTCTATGTGTTTTTCTTCTATGTGTGTTTTTTTATTATGTTCAGTTAGCCGGCATATAGTACATCATTAGTTTTTGATGTAGTGTTCAACAGTTCATTAGTTGTGTATTTCTGTGTGTATTTATTTATTTATTATTTCATTTATTTATTTTTTAAAGATTTTATTTATTCATTTGAGACAGAGAGATACAGAGAGAGAGAGAGAGAGCATGAGCAGGGGGAGAGGCAGAGGGAGGGGGAGAAGCAGACTCCCCGCTGAGCCGGGAGCTCAATGCAGGATTCGATGTGGGGCTCCATCTCAGGACCTGGAGATCATGACCTGAGCCAAAGGCAGATACTTAACCGTCTGAGCCACCCAGGCGCCTCTTCTGTGTTGTTTTTTTTTTTTTAATTTTATTATGTTATGTTAATCACCATACATTACATCATTAGTTTTTGATGTAGTGTTCCATGATTCATTGTTTGCGTGTAACACCCAGTGCTCCATTCAGTACGTGTCCTCTTTAATACCCATCACCAGGCTAACCCATCCCCCCACCCCCCTCCCCTGTAGAACCCTCAGTTTGTTTCTCAGAGTCCATAGTCTCTCATTGTACGTCTCCCCCTCCTATTCCCCCCTCTTCATTTTACCCTTCCTACTATCTTCTTCTTTTTTTTAACATAAAATGTATTATTTGTTTCAGAGGTACAGGTCTGTGATTCAATAATCTTACATACCTTCTGTGTGTTTTTAAATGCATGCAATTTGTATCCCACTCTGTGTATTAATATGAAGCTGCATCTTGCTTTCTCCACTCAGCATTATGTTTTTGAGACCTACTAATGTCAGAGAGAGATCAAGTTTATTTTTAACTGCTTTAAAGTATTGATATATTTTATCTATTCATTCCTCTATTGAAAGTAATTCAGAATATATCAGGCGTCACCATTGGAATAATGCTGCTGTGTCTTCCTTTTAAGAGTCTCCCATGCAAAAAAAAAAAAAAAAAGAGTCTCCCATGCACATATGTAAGCCCCTTAAAGGTATTTTACCTCGATATGGGTTTGCTGGGTCTTCAGGTAAACTCATTTTCACTTTTCGAGATGGTGCTGAATTATTTATTCTAGTGGTCATACTATTTGATACTTCCATCAGCAGTGATTTTCATCTATCGATAGTCCATAGTCATTTAAACTCTTTTTTTTTTTTTTTTTTTTTTTTTTTTTTTAAAGATTTTTTATTTATTTATTTGAGAGAGAGAATGAGATAGAGAGAGAGAGCATGAGGGGGGAGGGTCAGAGGGAGAAGCAGACTCCCTGCTGACAGCAGGGAGCCCGATGCGGGACTCGATCCCGGGACTCCAGGATCATGACCTGAGCCGAAGGCAGTCGCTTAACCAACTGAGCCACCCAGGCGCCCCATTTAAACTCTTTTTTGACATACATCAGAATTGCATGTTTTGTTTTTGTTTTTGTTTTTGTTTTCAGAGAGGAGAGTATTTGTGTAAAGAGCACTTTGAGAAACGTAAATCTGCAGTTATTGCTGATTTAGTAAGGAATGACCTAAGAGCAACATCCTAGGAAGTGTCTAGGGAAGTAGTTTTTATATTATGGGACAGAAATCTTAACTCCCAGTCTCAATAAGTAGGAAAAACTGGGCTCAGTCCTTCCCTATGTAGGATAGTTGGCTGAAATAAAATAAAGCCAAACCTTTGGAGAAGTAAAAGCATGGGTGATACAAAAATACTAGAAAGAAAACAATACCAATGAGGGTGCAAGTTTAATTATGTGAGAAACCTAAACTTGCAAAAAGATTGTCTAAAAATTAGATTCCAGAGAGTATTTTCCAAGCTGTGTTATAAAACTGATTTCTATAATTAAAACCACCTACCGTGAAAAAAAAAAGATTTCTTCTAAATACTGGCAAACAGCTTATGCTGAGAAACAGTTTAAAAACAGACTTCAGGCGGAGGCGGAGCAAGATGGCGGAGGAGTAGGAGACCTGGATTTCGTCTCCTCTCAGGAATTCAGCTGGATAGGGATCAAACCATTCTGAACACCTACAAACTCAACAGGAGATCAAAGAAAAGAAGAGCAACAACTCTCTGAACAGAAAAGCGACCACTTTCTGGAAGTCATATTCTATCCCTTCATAGTAGTTACCCTTATTTTTGGCATATATATATAAGTTGTTCTCTCTTTAAAATCTTGAGATAGTTTCTTCTAACAGATCAAAATATACTCTAAATCTCTAGTGTATGGTTTTTTTCTACTCCCCTGCCTGATCACATTCTCTCCCTTTTTTCTTTCTTTTTTTTTTTTAATCCTCTTCTTTCTTTTTTCAAACAACTTATCAAATCCTTTTTAAAAATTTTTTATAATTTCCATCTTTACAGTCATATTCCATCCCTTCATCATATCAACCCTTATTTTTGTACATATATAAGTTTTTCTTTCTTTAAAATTTTGAGAGGGACTTTCTTTTAACAGACCAAAATACACCCAAAATCTAGTGTGTGGCACTGATCTATAATCCAGCCTGATCGTATTTGATCACATTCTGTTTTTGTTTTGTTTTGTTTTGTTCTGCTTTTGTTTGTTTTTATCTTTATCTTTATCTTTTTTCTTTTTTTCTTTCCTTTTCTTTTTTCTCTCTTTCCCTTTCTTTTCCCACTGCTTCAGGTCTTTTCTGATTTGTTTAGAGTATATTTTCTGGGGACGTTGTTACCCTTCTAGCATTTTGTTCTCTCATTAATCTATTCTCCTCTGCACAAAATGACAAGACGGAAAAAATCACCTCAACAAAAAGAACAAGAGGTAGTACCGACTGCCAGGGACCTACTCAATACGGACATTAGTACAATGTCAGATCTAGAGTTCAGAATCATCACTTTAAAGATACTAGCTGGGCTTGAAAAAAACATGGAAGTTATTAGAGAAACCCTTTCTGGAGAAGTAAAAGAACTAAAATCGAACCAAGTAGAAATCAAAAAGGCTATTAATGAGGTGCAATCAAATATGGGGGCGCTAACTGCTAGGATAAATGAGGCAGAAGAAAGAATCAGTGAGATAGAAGACCAAATGATGGAAAATAAAGAAGCTGAGAAAAAGAGAGATAAACAACTACTGGATCACGAGGGCAGAATTCGAGAGATAAACGATACCATAAGACGAAACAACATTAGAATAATTGGGATCCCAGAAGAAGAAGAAAGAGAGAGAGGTGCAGAAGGTATAATGGAGCAAATTATAGCAGAGAACTTCCCTAATTTGGGGAAGGAAACAGGCATCAAAATCCAGGAAGCACAGAGAACCCCTCTCAAAATCAATAAAAATAGGTCAACACCCCGACATCTAATAGTAAAACTTATGAGTCTCAGAGACAAAGAGAAAATCCTGAAAGCAGCTCGGGAGAAGAGATATGTAACCTACAATGGTAGAAACATTAGATTGGCAACAGACTTATCCACAGAGACCTGGCAGGCCAGAAAGGACTGGCAGGACATATTCAGAGCACTAAATGAGAAAAATATGCAGCCAAGAATACTATATCCAGCTAGGCTGTCATTGAAAATTGAAGGAGAGATAAAAAGCTTCCAGGACAAACAAAAACTAAAGGAATTTGCAAACACGAAACCAGCCCTACAACAAATATTGAAAGGGGTCCTCTAAGCAAAGAGAGAGCCTAAAAGCAACATAGACCAGAAAGGAACACAAACAATATACAGTAACAGTCACTTTACAGGCAATACAATGGCACTGAACTCCTATCTTTCAATAGCTACCCTGAATGTAAATGGGCTAAATGCCCCAATCAAAAGACACAGGCTATCAGATTGGATTAAAAAACAAGACCCATCAATATGCTGTCTGCAAGAGACTCATTTTAGACCCAAAGACACCCCCAGATTGAAAGTGAGGGGGTGGAAAACCATTTACCATGCTAATGGACACCAAAAGAAAGCTGGGGTGGCAATCCTTATATCAGACAAATTAGATTTTAAACCAAAGACTGTAATAAGAGATGAGGAAGGACACTATATCATACTTAAAGGGTCTATCCAACAAGAAGATCTAACAATTGTAAATATCTATGCCCCTAACATGGGAGCAGCCAATTATATAAGGCAATTAATAACAAAAGCAAAGAAACACATTGACAACAATACAATAATAGTGGGGGACTTTAACACCCCCCTCACTGAAATGGACAGATCGTCTAAGCAAAAGATCAACAAGGAAATAAAGACTTTAAATGACACACTGGACCAAATGGACTTCACAGACATATTCAGAACATTCCATCCCAAAGCAACGGAATACACATTCTTCTCTAGTGCCCATGGAACATTCTCCAGAATAGATCACATCCTAGGTCATAAATCAGGTCTCAACCGGTACCAGAAGATTGGGATCATCCCCTGCCTATTTTCAGACCACAATGCTTTGAAATTAGAACTCAATCACAAGAGGAAAGTCAGAAAGAACTCAAATACATGGAGGCTAAAGAGCATCCTACTGAAGAATGAATGGGTCAACCAGGAAATTAAAGAAGAATTAAAAAAATTCATGGAAACCAATGAAAATGAAAACACAACTATTCAAAATCTTTGGGATACAGCAAAGGCAGTCCTAAGAGGAAAGTATATAGCAATACAAGCCTTTCTCAAGAAACAAGAAAGGTCTCAAGTACACAACCTAACCCTACACCTAAAGGAGCTGGAGAAAGAACAGCAAATAAAGCCTAAACCCAGCAGGAGAAGAGAAATAATAAAGATCAGAGCAGAAATCAATGAAATAGAAACCAAAAGAACAGTAGAACAGATCAACGAAACTAGGAGCTGGTTCTTTGAAAGAATTAACAAGATTGATAAGCCCCTGGCCAGACTTATCAAAAAGAAAAGAGAAATGACCCAAATCAACAAAATCATGAATGAAAGAGGAGAGATCACAACCAACACCAAAGAAATACAAACAATTATAAGAACATATTATGAGCAACTCTATGCCAACAAATTAGATAACCTGGAAGTAATGGATGCATTCCTAGAGATGTATCAACTACCAAAACTGAAACAGGAAGAAATAGAACACCTGAACAGACCTATAACCACTAAGGAAATAGAAGCAGTCATCAAAAATCTCCCAAAACACAAAAGCCCAGGGCCAGATGGCTTCCCAGGGGAATTCTACCAAACATTTCAAGAAGAATTAATACC
>NW_022589726.1:27956431-27958116 GCF_004348235.1 Phoca vitulina
AAGTGGCAGGATATAAAATCAATGCACAGAAGTCAGTGGCATTCCTATACACCAACAACAAGTCAGAAGAAAGAGAAATTAAGGAGTCGATCCCATTTACAATTGCACCCAAAACCATAAGATACCTAGGAATAAATCTAACCAAAGAGGCAAAGGATCTGTACTCAGAAAACTATAAAATACTCATGAAAGAAATTGAGGAAGACACAAAGAAATGGAAAAACGTTCCATGCTCATGGATTGGAAGAACAAATATTGTGAAGATGTCAATCCTACCTAGAGCAATCTACACATTCAATGCAATCCCCATCAAAATACCATCCACTTTCTTCAAAGAAATGGAACAAATAATCCTAAAATTTGTATGGAACCAGAAAAGACCCCGCATAGCCAGAGGAATGTTGAAAAAGAAAAGCAAAGCTGGCGGCATCACAATTCCAGACTTCCAGCTCTACTACAAAGCTGTCATCATCAAGACAGTATGGTACTGGCACAAAAACAGACACATAGATCAATGGAACAGAATAGAGAGCCCAGAAATGGACCCTCAACTCTATGGTCAACTAATCTTTGACAAAGCAGGAAAGAATGTCCAATGGAAAAAAGACAGTCTCTTCAACAAATGGTGTTGGGAAAATTGGACAGCCACATGCAGAAGAATGAAACTGGACCATTTCCTTACACCACACACAAAAATAGACTCCAAATGGTTGAAAGACCTCAATGTGAGACAGGAGTCCATCAAAATCCTAAAGGAGAACACAGGCAGCAACCTCTTCGACCTCAGCCGCAGCAACTTCTTCCTAGAAACATCGCCAAAGGCAAGGGAAGCAAGGGCAAAAATGAACTATTGGGACTTCATCAAGATAAAAAGCTTTTGCAAAGCAAAGGAAACAGTCAACAAAACCAAAAGACAACTGACAGAATGGGAGAAGATATTTGCAAATGACATATCAGATAAAGGGCTAGTATCCAAAATCTATAAAGAACTCATCAAACTCAACACCAAAAGAACAAAGAATCCAATCAAGAAATGGGCAGAAGACATGAACAGACATTTTTCCAAAGAAGACATCCAAATGGCCAACAGACACATGAAAAAGTGTTCAATATCGCTCGGCATCAGGGAAATCCAAATCAAAACCTCAATGAGATACCACCTCACACCAGTCAGAATGGGTAAAATTAACAAGTCAGGAAATGACAGATGTTGGCGGGGATGCGGAGAAAGGGGAACCCTCCTCCACTGTTGGTGGGAATGCAAGCTGGTGCAGCCACTCTGGAAAACAGTATGGAGGTTCCTCAAAAAGTTGAAAATAGAGCTACCATATGATCCAGCAATTGCACTACTGGGTATTTACCCCAAAGATACAAAAGTAGGGACCCGAAAGGCTACGTGCACCCCGATGTTTATAGCAGCAATGTCCACAATAGCCAAACTGTGGAAAGAGCCAAGATGTCCATCAACAGATGAATGGATAAAGAAGATGTGGTATATATATACAATGGAATATTATGCAGCCATCAAAAGGAATAAGATCTTGCCATTTGCAACGACGTGGATGGAACTGGAGGGTATTATGCTGAGCGAAATAAGTCAAACAGAGAAAGACATGTATCATATGACCTCACTGATATGAGGAATTCTTAATCTCAGGAAACAAACTGAGGGTTGCTGGAGTGGG
>NW_022589726.1:27958216-27980963 GCF_004348235.1 Phoca vitulina
ATCTGTACCTCTGAAACAAATAATGCAATATATGTTAAGAAAGAAAAAAAGAAGAAGAAGAATGTAGCAGGAGGGGAAGAATGAAGGGGGGGAAATCGGAGGGGGAGAAGAACCATGAGAGACGATGGACTCTGAAAAACAAACTGAGGGTTCTAGAGGGGAGGGGGTTGGGAGGATGGGTTAGCCTGGTGATGGGTATTGAGGAGGGCACGTTCTGCATGGAGCACTGGGTGTTATGCACAAACAATGAATCATGGAACACTATATCTAAAACTAATGATGTAATGTATGGGGATTAACATAACAATAAAAAAAAATTAAAAAAAAAAAAAAATAAAAACAGACTTCAAAAAACAATTTTTTAAAAATAAGAACACACTTTCCCTAATCAAGTAAGCACAATTCATATTTAAGTTGAAATTATTTGTAATTCAGAGGAAAGTATCTATACAATTGCTGATTACTAAGAGTATCTGATAGCAAAATTGGTTGAATGCTCAATTATATAAATTATGGTCTTCTATAGTCTTTTAAAATGATCTAATAAATCCTTGAATCAACTAATGATTTTTGGAATTCTGGTAGAGACAAAAGTTTGACAGAGGACGTTTTTGAGTCTCAATGCCTTTTGTCTTTCCCATTCCCTAATTTTATTGAGGAATAATTGACAAATATAATTTTGTATATTTAAAGTGTACAAAGTGATGATTTGATATACATATACATTATGCAATGATTACAAGGCCTTTCCTTTTTGATCTAAAAAATCCATGGCCCTGGAGCACTTACGGGCTAAGAATTTTTTCCATAAGCATTGTCTTTTTTTTTTTTTTTTAAAGATTTTTTATTTATTTATTTGAGAGAGAGAGAATGAGAGAGAGAGAGCACATGAGAGGGGGGAGGGTCAGAGGGAGAAGCAGACTCCCTGCCGAGCAGGGAGCCCGATGCGGGACTCGATCCAGGGACTCCAGGATCATGACCTGAGCCGAAGGCAGTCGCTTAACCAACTGAGCCACCCAGGCGCCCTCCATAAGCATTGTCTTAAGAGAAGTACGTGATGTCAGGCAACGTCTCCTACCCTCAAGATGATAGAAATTCCATAGGGAGAAACTAGGGCAAATTTTGAGCAAGAGGGAGCTTAGATGCTAGTGAATACCTAGGAAGAACTCATTGTTTTCTTAGGTACAAGAAAATGAACCATCCACCTGGATTTGTGCCATGGGAGTCTTGAGTATACAATGAATTTATGGTTATTAGAGAACAGTACCCAGTGCCCTGAGGGCTGATACTTCTCAGTCATCACTCTTAGCCTCCCCACACTAAGGCAGCCTGCTGTGAGCACATTCCTGAACTAGTCTTGGGGGAAGAAGATTAGAGTCAATTACCCAGATACCGCAGGGAGCACATGCAGACTAACCTAAGTCAAAGGGCTAACCCTTCATGTATCTGATCAAAGAAGGATGGAGATTGCTCAATGTGTTTCTTTTGGACCTGGGTTTTGGAGAGCATCTGAATATTGTCCATGCTACAGAGAGCGATATAGCAGCAGTTGAGAAAGATTTTGTAGACTGAGTAGCATTGCATTTCTTTTAGAATAACGTAGCTGCAAGAATGCATGCAATTGGTGATTGGAGAGTGGATGAGAAATGAGATGTCCTCCAGATTCCCAAATCTGGAGACTATTCAGGTTCAAGGGCAGGTAGAGGAGCTTGCATGAGTTAGACTCAATTGTGTGAACCTTCTCCAAACTTGTACACCCCCACAGGAGCTGCAAGGGAAATAAAAGTTGACTGAGAAAAAGTGTAAATTGACTGAGAAAACTCTGAATTTTTTTTTTACTCTGAATTGACTAAAATTAAGTTGCTGTCATCGGGTAGAAAGGAGGTTCAATAGAAAGTAAGCACAACTTTAGAAAATTAAATTGACATGATTTGCACATTTGAGTTCATAACCTGAGAAATCTGTATTCATCTCAGAATTTTAACTCTGAGACCTTAATATTCTTGATAACATATATTTATATGATAGGACTAAGAAAGATAAAAGAGTTGAAAGCACTGATTAGCTTTAGAAATGGTACTGAACTGAGTCTACTTAAAATTTTAATTTCCTAATTCCTACAGGTTAAAGGATAACATGAGTTAATACATTATTATGTGTTTCTGAAGTCTAATAGCAGAAGACTGTAAAAATTCCAAATCGGTTCCAGTGGGTCACATTTTGGAAATGTGAATTTTTTAACGATTCTTGAGAGATTAAAAAAACCTGATTTGCAAATATAAAAAATGCCTTAGTTTAACAGAAATCTCAAAATACGCAACAACTTGTTTTATAATGAATTTAAAATGGCTATGAGCTCCCTTTTATGCTCATTTATTATTCATTTTCACAATTATAAAACAAGAACAGGAGTATATTTTCTATTAGTTGTATTGTTTTATCAATGTAAGTATAACAAATTGCAATACTTATCTCTTTTTCTGAAACTATGTGTTCTTGATTTTCCATAGCTGATAACATATCCATTTGGGAGCTTGGCTTATTATGATCATAATTTGAAAAATTCCATGGAGACTGTCAAAACTTGAAATGCAAAACAATATTTATAGATACCATCGGGAGAAACACTGCTTTTTTCCCCCCCAGTAGTTCTTGTGGTTCAGTTTCTGAGGCAAATACTGTTAGTTGCTTATACATTTTCATTATTCCCTTCTTTTGTCCTAAGGATCCCCAAGCTTGCATCTCCCATAAATCCACCAAACACAACACTAAGAAGTGATGTTTTAAGAAAATTTCCCTAAGACTTGAGGATTCCATAACAGGGTTATGCAACAGAATATGAAAATTCAGAGTTCTATGAGAAAAATCAGCACTCCTAGAGTTCATCTACCCTGGCCCTTCTAATTTTAAGCGTTACCGCAGACCAGCTTCTCAGCCTCAGGCCTGCAGATGTGTGACTGTGGCCTATTTAATTCCTTGAGACCTGGCCTCTTTGAACACATCCTCCAATCCTGGACTCCACAGTCCCTTGGCCCCTGGTTCCAGATCTTTTTCCATCACATAGTTGTCATTCATTTTCTTCAAGGGAAACGATCTTGCTCCTTTTACAGGATCTGACCAGTCCTCCAGTCTCACACAAAGCACATCCTTACTGTTAAGGAATCGGCATAAAATGTTGTTCCATGAAATGGAAACCAAAATGTTTCTACCTAAATAGATGTGGTATCTTTGCGGTATTTTTAAATATTAGCAGTATTTTCTCCCTAAATAAAAACACATATTTAAAGTATATTCAATTTACGTCATTTTTTTTTAATGTAACCTAAGTTTTAAAATTACGTTATTAGGAAGTTCTGTGCTTGTCAATGTCAGCAAGTAGTTGATAACACTGAGAAAAGAAATTTGAAAAATAAAACTTAGATAGCCTCACTTGAAAAAGGTCTAACATACCGGGTTCTATAACTTTATTTTATTTTTTTTTTTTATTTTTTTTTTTTTAAAGATTTTTTATTTATTTATTTGAGAGAGAATGAGAGACAGAGAGCACGAGAGGGAAGAGGGTCAGAGGGAGAAGCAGACCCCCTGCTGAGCAGGGAGCCCGATGTGGGACTCGATCCCGGGACTCCAGGATCATGACCTGAGCTGAAGGCAGTCGCTTAACCAACTGAGCCACCCAGGCGCCCACCGGGTTCTATAACTTTAAGGAACATTTTTATTACAACCTTTAGTTTGCAATCTCTCTAGACAAAGAAGATTAACAGTTGAGCTCTTTTATATTTATGTAAATATCATTTTGATATCATAGACTCTTTTTTCAGTGGCTCTAACTAAGCAGCCTTCTGATATGTGATTTGATTTGTGACTTGGTCTTTGAATGCTTTGTGCAATGATGGGCATCGGTTATCCTTCCACAGAGACCTTCCATTAAAAGTGGTAAACGAGATTTTGGGTTTATAAATCAGATTCTCAAGAGTTCAGCTACTGAGAATCCATTTTCCAGAGTCTGATCACCTCTTAGTCAAGTTATTCAACCTCTTTGAGTTTCAGCACCCCATCTGTGAAATGTCAATTTAAAATACCATCTCTTTTATTTATATCTTGTCTCATTCGAGAAAGAATTGAACAACACTTCTAGAAGAGCGCATATTAAAATAATAAAAAATATAAACACTAAAAGAAAATATATATTAGGGAATTCAAGAGCACACATAGAAATCAGTTCCTAGGAAAGGAATAATACAATAGACTCCCCCTTACTGACAGGGGATACATTCTAAGACCCCAGTGGCTGCCTGAAAGCGTGGGTACAGAACCCTATATATATTATGTTTTTCCTATACATACATACCTATGATAAAGTTTAACTTATGAATTAGACATAGTAAAGGTTAACAACAATGACAAATAATAAAATACAGCAATTACAACAGTATGCTATAATAAAAGTTATGTGACTGTGGCCTCTCAAAATATCTTATTGTACTGCACTCACCCTTTTTCTTGTGATGATGGGAGATGATAAAATTCCCCAGTGAGGAGATGAAGTGGGGTGAATGATGTAGGCATTGCAATTCAGTGTTAGGCCACTATTGACCCTCTGATGATTTGTTAGGATGGTTTGCTTCTGGATCGTGATTGACCACAGGTAACTGAGACTGCAGAAATTTTAACTATGGATAAGGGGGGGACCACTATAGAGTCAGTCTCTAAGTGTAAAAGGATAAAACTGACTATTGTATCTGTTTAAAGAGGCTAATAACAGTACCTGTTTTGTAGGGTGGATGAGGAAATTGAGTGACATGATCTATGTCGTATCCCTTGCACATGACAGGGTTCATCAAATGTAAATTGCCTTTCTCCTGGGAAATTGAGAAGTGGGTTTGTCACAGAGCCTTGGACCTGTGGTGATGTTAAGACATGGACCTTGGTGGGGGGGGGGAAGGGGACTTCTACTACCACTATAAGGATAAAAGGGAGATAAATTTATAAGAGCACAGTATATAATGTTTGTGTAAACATTTGTTCCATGCATTAATCTGAGAAAGAAAGGAATACAGAACTGAGCAGAACAGACAGTCATTGGGCTGTGTGACCCTAAAAGGGAAGAATAGGCCCAATGAGAAGAAGTTATAAGAGATTTATAAGAGATAAGGAAAACTTCTCTAGCATTCAAAATTTGCCAAATGTGACATATGGTGCTTTAGGTAACAGGGACTATCTCATCCCAGGAAGGTGTTTACATGTAATTCCCATTGGCTGGAATGCTGTTGAAAGAATTTGAGGAGTGGATGGCTGGATGAACTACTTAAAATATCTTACTATCATGGTTCTGTGATTTTTCTGAAGAGGCTCATTGAATAAAGTGAATTTTAAACAAGTTTTAATGTCAGAAATGAACATAGATCAGTAAAGAACGGGACTAGGCATTATTGCTGAACTCTGTGCTAGTCCTAATATTTATCCTAGCCTGTCATTCTTAGCCTGTTGGAAACTCCCTATCCATCCCGTTACTTTAATGTGCAATTTCCCCATTATCTCTGACTCCTTACAATTACCATTCTCTCCTCAAATGAATCCAGCTGACAAATTCAGATGTTGTTTCTTTATAACATGTCAGAATTGATTTGTAGGATGCTTTTCTGGCTTCTAAGTCTCTTTCAGTAATTTTCTCTTTGACACATGCAAAATACAGCTATCCCAATCGAAATTTCACACAGTTTTCCGAAGTAGAGTCTTTACTTTCACCTTTTTTTCTTTCTCAGTTGCTTTCAAGAGTTTCTTTTCCAAATTGTCATAAAAAAAAAAAACAAACCAAAAAACAGTTTGCCAAGACGTTTTTCCTAGTCTGGGTTCTATTTTCTGTTTTGTTCTCTAAGCTTCTTGGGTCATCATCTTGCTCCTTTCCTCACTTCATGACATTGAATTCTTTCAATTTAGAAATAAGTAGATTTAATACCTACAAAGCCACCCATTGACTTTTCTTTCAGGTTCCTGCTGAAATCTTATTATTTTTTTTTTTTTTAAAGATTTTATTTATTTATTTGACAGAGAGAGAGACAGCGAGAGCAGGAACACAAGCAGGGGGAGTGGGAGAGGGAGAAGCAGGCTTCCTGCTGAGCAGGGAGCCCGATGCGGGACTCGATCCCAGGACCCTGGGTCATGACCTGAGCCGAAGGCAGACGCTTAACGACTGAGCCACCCAGGCGCCCTGAAATCTTATTCTTATGACTCTCTTATTTTCTTGAAATTCCCTAAGAAAGAAAGGTCAGTTAAAATAAATACTAGTAGCAAATAGAATAATGAATGAGCTCTCGGGTGAGAGATGTGATGACCATCCTGCTGAAACTGGCTGGTAGCACCTGATATGGTTAGGGCTCAAGAGAAGATAGCATCTCATTAACTGCCTGGACCACCATTTTCTCTTCACTTGGCAGACTTTAAAATGGAGTTGATATTTTATTGTCGATGTCTTTTTTATTTATTTATTTATTTTTAAAAAAGATTTTTACTTATTTATTTGTCAGAGAGAGAGAGAGAGCGCACAAGCATGGGAAGCTGCAGGCAGAGGGAGAAGCATGCTCCCTGCTGAGCTAGGAGCTTGATGTGGAATTCAATCCCAGGACCTGAGCTGAAGGCAGACGGGTAACTGACTGAGCCACCCAGGCATCCCTATTGTTGATGTCTTAGCGTTTGGAAATTATAGAGTTCATGATTTGGACTTTTAATACCATAAACCTATAGAATATTTTATGTTTTAAACATTTTTCATTTTTTTCTGTTTTTAATGCTTTATAATTTCATGGTATGTTCACCATGAACCAAAGGAGTGGGTGAAGCCAGTGTTATTATTCCCATTTACCAGATTAGATCACTGATGTTTAAAGAAATGAAGGGGTTTTGATGAAGACTGCAAGACTACATGCTGCGTCCAGAACTCAAATTCAAGTCTCCTGTCCTCTAGCCTAGGGCTCCTTAACATTTCAATATCATTTCATCCCAGTTCAGGCAGACCATTTTCTCTGTAATCTTTTAAAATATGTTCTTAGAAATTATTTCTCTCACCAACAGCTCTGATTAAAAACCCATCATTAATTGCCATTTGTGGAAATCTTAAATGAAAAAAACCTGACCATCTCTAAATCTGGAGACACTTAATTTGATTACAAGCACATTTTTAAGTCACCTGCGTCTAGTTTAACTGACTGCCTGCAGCCGACAATCGGTTGATAGAATCTTGGGAGGAGTTCCTTAGGTGCAGTATTTCACACACACACTCATGTGCTGAAGTCATTGAGGGAAATGTACATTTTAGCTAACTAGGTATTTGGGAGTGGAAAAGAGTTGCTCCAATCATAATTCTTTTTTCTATTTTAATTTCCACGTGCTGAGGAAGCTTGTCTATTTATCACCTATCTCAGACAAACAACCTTACTACTTAAAGGATGTTTAACTTCTCAGAACCTGATGACTAATAAATCACTGTAAAGTTATTCCAACATGGAAAAGAAACATTCTTTATAATTCTGCAATACTTTTAACTTAACACCAAGGTTCTCCCTTAATGAAATAGCAATTTTTTATAGGAATAAGAGAAGTTGGTAAGCTTGAGTGAAAATCAGAGTTGAAAGTTGGCATAGTTTCATGCTGACTATTTGAAATAAAAACTGCAAACGCATCTTCACTTTCTTTGTGTGAAATAAATACATAGCTTTTTTTTTTAAAGAAAACTGAATATTATGGTCCCCGTGGAAGAAATAACAGCTTTGCCCTAATATTGTAAGTAAGGAGTTTCTGAAAAATAACAGAATAAAATGTATTAAGAAAAAACACAAAAAGCTTTTACTCCAGGCTATTATAATGAAGAAAAAGTGTTCCAAATGTGAACTAATGAAGTACAAAGTAATGAATATTTAATTTGTATAATTTACCAAAGTGCTTTTAGAAATCAGAGCTACATTCTTCATAAACATAATGTTCATTAGGCCTTAACTGTAGCTCGCATGCAATTACCATATCGCTCCTGTAAAACTTCAGCATCATATGGCATTGAGTAAAACCCCTCTGAGACTGTCTTGAGCGCAAAGAGAGAAAAACAGCAGGGAAACTGTAGTGGCTGTGAAATTTGAAAAGCTTACCTTTGACACGGAAAATTTACAAGATTTTGCATACCTGAAGGGTGGGCAGCCAGCACTTTCTACCTGGGCTCCCTACCCTTCTGGCAAAAGCATTTTCAAGGGTTTACCAAAACACAAAAATAGTTTGATGGCTCAGTAGGACTCATTATCACATTCTTAAAAATAAGAGGAGTGCTACTTAAAATCTGACTGATAACATATTAGTTCAAGCCAAACAGTTTTCAGTAGAAACAAACCCACGATGTGATATGAATTTTAATATGACCGCTAATGTAGCTCACATAGACTTTAGAGCCCGCAAACCTGCTCTCCTTGTCTATTATTATAATGGGAGATGACTTGTTTTTCTCTTGAAGCCCATCTCTCCTTCCTCTCTATTATTTTATCAATTTCACAATAAAATTGCCCCTGCCATTAAGGGGTGAGGTAAAAATTTTAATTAAAAAAATTTTTTTGAAATATCTAAAGAAAATCAGTACAATGAATGATATTCCAATATTTTTTTAAAGTCTGAAAATCACACGTAATGAAGTAAATTTGACAAAAGAGATTTCATAACTTTGAAAACTCTCTTTTCCCACTCCCTTTGCTTTGTAATGTTTCTCTTCAATTATTCTGCCTCTACATAATTCAACATGCAAGAAATCATTAAAAATCATTCCATAGTCAGTCTGGTCTATTATTACTAATTTCAGCACAGGCTTTCCAAGGAGAGTCACAGAGCACTTTTAAATGTAACAGAGATATCCTCTTCCTTGGAAAATGGTCTACTTATGTGATTTAAAATAAAAGAATAATAACACTACCTTAGAGATGCAGAGAGTTTGGGGATAAAATGGAGGAACTGAGTACTGAATTAATATGGAAATCATTAGTGCATAGGCCTGCCAAGGATTTCCATTAAAGTGTTTAGAGAAAAATGATTTTGACAAATTATGTATTTTATGAGCAAAAATATGCAACCTGCTGCATTTGGCACTTTGTCCTCCCATTCCTGAAAGAAAGGTAAATTGCCTTTGCTGTGAGTCACTGTAATTGGATTCCAATTCCTCCAACAGCACTGTCGATTAGCTGAGATGCCCACCTGGAAACACGCACTGACAGTTGGCAGGTCTGGCCTTCAGGGAGCTCATGCCTATTGGATTTAGATCCTGTCCGAGTGAAGGGAAAATCTCTCAGGAGAGTATTTTGGCAACTTGAGGTTATCATTTAAGAAATCTATTGGCAAGGAGCTTTCATTTAGCTTGTCATTTAGAGAAGCAGGGAAATTCAAGTTCACTTTAGAGTAGGAATAAGCTCATCATTGAGATGGCCAAAGTGAATGCATTCTGGGACTAAGTCCTGCAGGAAGAATTTCATAGGGTATTCAGCTCTGTGCAGTAGAAGGATTATGGAATTTTTGTGCCAGATATAGAAACAAACAAACAAACCTTTACCTATCTTGACTAGAATAAATGAACTGGAGAGTAAAGACAAACATTTAGATGATTTTATGGACCCACAACATTTTACAGAATTAGAAGGAAACAAAGAATTTAAAGGTGCTGAGTTTAAAGGCTAAGCAAAAAATCTGGTTGAGTACACCCAGTGGTCAAATGGCAACATAGGAGGGAGATACAGAAGTGAGACTTGTGTGTTGTTATCTTGTAGGAATGAACGAGATTGCCAGAGAGAGAGGAAAACCCTGAGGAAAGAGAAAAGTAAGAGAGAAGGAGGGGTGATAGACATGGTGGTTGAATTGAGGAGACAATTCATATTGTATGGTCTTTATTTTCTCAAGGAAGAAGCAAGACTCCCATTTGCTGAGAGTGAAGAAGATGCACATGGATTTGGGAACTTATAAGAGTAGGAAGCCCAGGAAAGTAGTATAACAAAAATCGCATGAAGTTAGAGTCAACTAGACCTAAATGACTGCCCAGCAGTCTTTTTTTTTTTTTTTTAAGATTTTATTTATTTATTTGACAGAGAGATAGAGAGAGAGCACAAGTAAGCAGAGAGGCAGGCAGACGGAGAGGGAGAAGCAGACTCTCCAGTGAGCAGGGAGCCCGATGTGGGACTCGATCCCAGGACCCTGGGATCATGACCTGAGCCAAAGGCAGCTGCTTAACCGACTGAGCCACCCAGGCGCCCCAATTGCCCAGCAGTCTTGATAGGCCAGCAGATGTTGGATAACATGGCTTAGTTATAATGGCACCTGGTATGATTGTGTGACTTTTCCTACAATGCTCAGCAGTCAATAGTCAGAGTGGAGTGATCTGATGATTGACATTACTGAAGGCTGGAAATGGCCATGATGGATATTTTCAGGTTTTTTTTTTTTTTGAGATTTTATTTATTTATTTGACAGAGAGAGAGAGAGTGAGAGAGAGCACAAGCAGTGGGGAGCAGGAGAGGGAGAAGCAGGCTCCCTGCTGAGCAGGGAGCCCGATGCGGGACTCAATCCCCGGACCCTGAGATCATGACTTGAGCCAAAGGCAGACGCTTAACTGACTAAGCCACCCAGGTGTCCCAATATTTTCAGGTTTAAAACACCAAATAGATGGGGCACCTGGGTGGCTCAGTCTGTTAAACGTCTGCCTTAGGCTCAGGTCCTGATCCTGGAGTCCTGGGATCAAGCCCTGCGTCTCGCATCGGGCTCCCTGCTCAGCAGGGAGTCTGTTTCTCCCTCAGCCCCTCATCCCACTTATGCTCTGTCTCTCAAATAAGTAAATAAATAAATAAATAAAATCTTTAAAGAGCAAACAAACAAAAACACCAAATAGCAGGGGCGCCTGGCTTGCTCAGTAGGTGAAGCATGTGACTCTTGATCTTAGGGTTGTGGGTTTGAGCCCCATGTTAGGTATAGAGGTTACTTAAAAAAAAAAAAAGAACCCACACCAAATAGCAAGAAATGACATATATGTAGAATGCGCAGGGAAACAATATGCCCTTAGGGAAAATCCAACTGTCCTCATAAGCAGTTCTGACATTCATGTGTCTCATTTCCTTGACTGTACTTGTTTATTTTATGATCTCACATAGTAGAATTACTCTTAACTGATGTTATCTGGGACAGCCATTGGGTGGGTTAGTTGAAAAAAATTCTGTTAAAGTGAAGAATCATAAAAAGATTCAAGTCTGTAAATAGTTTTTATTGTATCTTAAAACATGTTCATTTATTCTTCAAAAGTTTAATGTAGAATACAGATCTTTTTAAAGGGAGATATAAATTTAATCATCCTAAAAAATCCTTTATTCTCTCTTTCACATAAGCCACACACATGACACATGATCTGTAATTTCCATATCCTGGATTTAAGTTCAGAATTCTTTCAGAATTTTCCAGTTTTTAAATAAATGCCATAATGATGCTATGATGGCTAATTTTATGTGTCAGTTTGACTGGACCATGGAGTATCCAGACATTTGTCCAAATGTTATTCTTGATGTGTCTGTGAGGCTCTTTCTGAGGAGATTAACGTTTGAATTGGTACACTAAGTAAAACAGATTGCCCTTTCTAGTGTGGGTGGGACTCATCCAATCGATTGAAGGCCTAAAAAGAATAAAAAAATCTGAGTAAGAGGGAACTCTATCTGCCTGACTGTTTGAGCTGAAACATTTGGCTTTTGGACCCTAACTGAAACATTGACTCTTCCTGTTTCTTGAGCCTGCTACCTTTCACACTGAAATTTATACCTTTGGCTGTCCTGATTTCTCAGGCCTTTGGATTTGGACTAGGATTAAACATCTCTTCTCTTGGGTCTCCAGCTTGCCAGTTGGAGATCATGGGACTTCTCTTCTTCCATAATCATGTGAGCCAATTCCTTATAATAACTTTCTCTTTCTCTGTGTATATATGTATGTGTGTGTGTTTGTGTGTGTTTGTGTATATATAAAATTGATTCTGTTTCTCTACTGAACCCTAATACAGATGCCTAATTTGTCAGCAATTATTCTTTATCAATTTGTCTCTTCAAAGCATTCAACTACTCATAAAAGTAATCTATCTTCCCATACTCTCATTTCACTAGTGTTCATACATGTTCTTTAATTAAATGATGAAACTTCAATAGCAACTATACCATCATAATTGATTTGAGAATAAACTCAAGCTGTGGAAACATAAGTGGGTGGAAGATCCAATGGAAGGAGACACTTCTGGCTAAAAGTGAAGGGAGGGGGTCTAGTAATTGTGAACCTAATTGTGAACAAGCACACCCACCGCCTCACGTGTGAGCCTTTGGTCTTATGTCCTGTGATGCCAGTGTACACACACGTACTCCATAATAGCTGCACACTTCACCAGGTATGACCCAGAAGGCTCAAGACAAGAAACCGATACACGTTGCTGGTGAGAATCCCTATCCAGAGATCCTCTTTCTTCCTGTAAGTTTGGGTTGGAAATCAAGGTAAGGCATTAAACTATGCTCCTGAAGATACTAGATCAAAAGTCTATGGAGTGGTGTATTAGATCCTCCACCTCACCTTTAGAAAACCTGTCTTATTTGTGTAAATGAAGACTGGAGGGCCAGGCCTTTGGGATTTTAATAAAGTCACTCTCTGGCACTGTAATCTACTGCTAAATATTTATAATCTTCCAGACCAGTTCAGTAGTATCCCAATCTCTTATTCCTCTTCAGGGTTTCATTTATTCCTTATTCAGGCTAGCTTACAAGGGCCCAATAGTCTCTCTTTCTCTTCCCCCACCCTCTCTGTCTCTCCTTTCTTAGAGTCTTCAGAAGATGTATTTCTTAAGACTGTAGCTTTTTTTTTTTTTTTTTTTTTGAGAGAGATAGAGAGAGCATGAGCAGGGGTGGAGGGGCTGAGGGAGAGGGAAAGAGAGAGAATCTTAAGCAGGCTCCACGCTGAGTGCAGAGCCCGACGTGGGGTTCAATCTCACAACCCTGGGATCGTGACCTGAGCCACAATCAAGAGTCGGTCTCTTAACTCACTGAACCACCCAGGCACCCCGAATCTGTAGCTTTTAAATCTTCTCTTACTGGACACTTTCTCTCCTGGCAAGGGTTTTGTATGCCTGTATAGAATGGAGTGTCACCATTCCTGCTGCTACTACCATCAAGACAACTTGGCCCACAGGTTGTCTTAGTCTGTAACCCACATTACACTGTAGTTTTGATGAAAGGAGGGAGAGCATTTGGGGCTGCTACTGAAATTAACCTAGAAAGAAATGTTCATAGGGTCCAAGCTGGATATTGGAGGTGTATAATGAACTTAGAGAAAAGGGAAGGGCCAAGGTTTCGTTAATGAAAGGAAAAGGTGATGAAGAGAAGTTACGGTCAGAAAAGGATATTTCCCTTTGAGATAGGAGAATAAGTAATTTTCAGTGATGATGAGGCCTGTAGAAAGGATGCAGAAACAATACTTGGAAAAATATTTGGAACATATTTGGAAATCACAAGACCAAGGATTTGTGAGGCCAGTGTGTTTAATATTTCTACATAATGAATTTATTGTTGATTAAAAATTTCATTTACTTTATATGCTAATACTTTCAGTAGCAGAAAATACTTTCATCAAAATGTATCTGAAGGTTTTAAATTTCTGGATAATTACCTCAGATCTCTACTTTATGATGAGTCCATGTAGAAGACAAAACAAAACAAACAAACAAAAAAAGACAAAAAAAGCCAGAAGTGTTAATTCATTGTGAATTGCTAATCTAGGAAGAATATAAAACATGGTGCCTGAATTCACCTAATTGACCAGACAGCTCAAGGTTAAACTACTTAGAAAGACATTCAAGGGAGGACTTTTAAGAGGGAGGAGGAGGAGTTATTTTCCAAGTAGTAATCTTTTAGTTATTCCTACACATCTCCTGTTTGTGAGTCATAAACAAGTGCAATCTATAATGTAAATGTACTAAATGTGGAGTTTGAACCACCTATTGAGGATATCAAGTCCCGAATATCTATTTCCCATTTGTAGAAAATATATTAGTAATTAGTTAGTTATGGCTTAGAAATTGTTTTAGATAAGAATGAAGCCATTATTAAAGATTAGTAAATAAAACATCTGCATAATTGCCTTTGGGACCAAGTTTTTTTGCCAGGGGCATCAGTACGAGGAAGGTGGCAGGAAATGTGGGAGGTCTATAGAATCTCCAACCTGGGAATCAGGAGAGTACCGGAGGACCAACCAACCAGTGATTTTAGTTGGTCAAATAGGCTGATTTTGTTTCTGGGACATCAGCACTTTCACCAAGCTAAAAAATGTCTTTCCCAGTCTATTTCACAGGCCTAATAAAATGGTCTTTTTGAGAGATACTAAGTCACCAATACCCATATATGACGTCACTTCCTGAATAAACCTGGTTCTGGTAGCTATAGAAAAGTGTAAAATTGCACTCTGATCATAATAAAAATCACTAACTAAACCTGCTGTCCACTTAATTAGCTCTCATCTTGACGCCGCAACTCCTGATAGAGTAGACAGTTAGACATGATGAGTTGGAGTCAAAGGTGGTGATAAATAGGTGACACAGGAGAAGACTAAGGGCACAACATCCTGACTTTGTGGCTTTTAACATCCTGGCTTTAGGCTTCCAAGAACCCCAGGCTGGCAGACCAAGAGCCACAGGTGCAGATCTTGCACTCTCCTCTTCAATCTCTGGCCCAGGGTAACCTAGAGCTTCATTATGATAGATATACCTTGTGGTTTTGCCCCTCCCCGCCCCAAACCTCCCTTAAGGGAGGAGTCCCTTAGATGATTGGAAACAATCTCAGTCAGAGACCACCCAAGCTATGACCCATAACCTATGCAAACATAAAAAGAAAAGATACCCTTAACCCTGGTTCAGTTGCCACTTCTGGTCCTGCCGGCTCTCCTACCTTGACAGTGTACTGTTCTTTTTTTTATGTTATGTTAATCACCGTACATTACATCATTAGTTTTTGATGTAAAGTTCCATGCTTCATTGTTTGCATATAACACCCAGTGCTCCATTCAGTACGTGCCCTCCTTAATACCCATCACCAGACTAACCCATCCTCCCACCCCTCTCCCCTCTAGAACCCTCAGTTTGTTTCTGAGAGTCCATAGTCTCTCATAGTTCGTCTCCCCTTCCGATTTCCCCCCCTTCATTTTTCCCTTCCTGCTATCTTCTTCTTCTTCTTCTTCTTTTTTTTTTTTTAACATAGAATGTATTATTTGTTTCAGAGGTACAGGTCTGTGATTCAACAGTCTTACACAATTCACAGTGCTCACCATAGCACATACCCTCCCCAATGTCTATCACCCAACCACCCCATCCCTCCCACCCCCCACCACTCCAGCAATCCTCAGTTTGTTTCTTGAGATTAAGAATTCCTCATATCAGTGAGGTCATATGATACATGTCTTTCTCTGATTGACTTATTTCGCTCAGCATAATACCCTCCAGTTCCAACCACGTCATTGCAAATGGCAAGATTTCATTCCTTTTGATGGCTGCATAATATTCCATTGTATATATATACCACTTCCTCTTTATCCATTCATCTGTCGATGGACCTCTTGGCTCTTTCCATAGTTTGGCTATTGTGGACATTGCTGCTATAAACATTGGGGTGCACGTACCCCTTCGGATCCCTACATTTGTATCTTTGGGGTAAATACCCAGTAGGGCAATTGCTGGGTCGTATGGTAGCTCTATTTTCAACTTTTTGAGGAACCTCCATACTGTTTTCCAGAGTGGCTGCACGAGCTTGCATTCCCACCAACAGTGTAGGAGGGTTCCCCTTTCTCCACATCCCCACCAACATCTGTTGTTTCCTGACTTGTTAATTTTAGCCATTCTGACTGGTGTGAGGTGGTATCTCATTGAGGTTTTGATTTGGATTTCCCTGATGCCAAGCGATGTTGAGCACGTTTTCATGTGTCTGTTGGCCATTTGGATGTCTTCTTTGCAGAAATGTCTGTTCATGTCTTCTGCCTATTTCTTGATTGGATCATTTGTTCTTTGGGTGTTGAGTTTGATAAGTTCTTTATAGATTTTGGATACTAGCCCTTTATCTGATAGGTCATTTGCAAATATCTTCTCCCATTCTGTCGGTTTTCTTTTGGTTTTGTTGGCTGTTTCTTTTGCTGTGCAAAAGCTTTTTATCTTGATGAAGTCCCATTAGTTCATTTTTGCCCTTGCTTCCCTTGCCTTTGGCAATGTTTCGAGGAAGAAGTTGCTGCGGCTGAGGTCGAAGAGGTTGCCGCCTGTGTTCTCCTTTAGGATTTTGATGGACTCCTGTGTCACATTTAGGTCTTTCAACCATTTTGAGTGTATTTTTGTGTGTGGTGTAAGGAAATGGTCCAGTTTCATTTTTCTGCATGTGGCTGTCCAATTTTCCCAACACCATTTGTTGAAGAGACTGTCTTTTTTCCATTGGACATTCTTTCCTGCTTTGTCGAAGATGAGTTGACCATAGAGTTGAGGGTCCATTTTTGGGCTCTCTATTCTGTTCCATTGATCTATGTGTCTGTTTTTGTGCCAGTACCATACTGTCTTGATGATGACAGCTTTGTAGTAGAGCTGGAAGTCCGGAATTGTGATGCCGCCAGCTTTGCTTTTCTTTTTCAACATTCCTCTGGCTATTTGGGGTCTTTTCTGGTTCCATACAAATTTTAGGGTTATTTGCTCCATTTCTGTGAAAAAAGTGGATGGTATTTTGCTGGGGATTGCATTGAATGTGTAGATTGCTCTAGGTAGCATTGACATCTTCACAGTATTTTTTCTTCAATCCATGAGCATGGAACGTTTTTCCATTTCTTTGTGTCTTCCTCCATTTCTTTCATGAGTATTTTATAGTTTTCTGAGTACAGATTCTTTGCCTCTTTGGTTAGATTTATTCCTAGGTATCTTATGGTTTAGGGTGCAGTTGTAAATGGGATCAACTCCTTAATTTCTCTTTCGTCTGTTTTGTTGTTGGTGTATAGGAATGCCACTGATTTCTGTGCATTGATTTTATATCCTGCCACTTTACTGAATTCCTGTATGAGTTCTAGCAGTTTTGGGGTGGAGTCTTTCGGGTTTTCCACATAAAGTATCATATCATCTGCAAACAATGAGAGTTGGACTTCTTCTTTGCCGATTTGGATGTGTTTTATCTTTTTGTTGTCTGATTGCTGTGGCTAGGACTTCTAATACTATGTTGAATAAAGTGGTGATAGTGGACATCCCTGCCGTGTTCCTGACCTTAGGGGAAAAGCTCTCAGTTTTTCCCCATTGAGAATGATATTCGCTGTGGGTTTTTCATAGGTGCCTTTTATGATATTGAGGTACGTACCCTCTATCCCTATACTCTGAAGAGTTTTAATCAAGAAAGGATGCTGTACTTTGTCAAATGCTTTTTCTGCATCTATTGAGAGGATCATATGGTTCTTGTTCTTTCTTTTATGAATGTATTGTATCAAATTGATTGATTTGTGGATGTTGAACCAACCTTGCAGCCCAGGGATAAATCCGACTGGTCGTGGTGAATAATCCTTTTAATGTACTGTTGGATCCTATTGGCTAGTATTTTGGTGAGAATTTTTGCATCCATGTTCATCAAGGATATTGGTCTGTAATTCTCCTTTTTGATGGGGTCTTTGTCTGGTTTTGGGATCAAGGTAATGGTGGCCTCATAAAACGAGGTTGGAAGTTTTCCTTCCATTTCTATTTTCTGGAACAGTTTCAGAAGAATAGGTATTAATTCTTCTTGAAATGTTTGGTAGAATTCCCCTGGGAAGCCATCTGGCCCTGGGCTTTTGTTTGTTGGGAGATTTTTGATGATTGCTTCAATTTCCTTAGTGGTGATAGGTCTGTTCAGGTTTCTATTTCTTCTTGGTTCAGTTTTGGTATTTCATACATCTCTAGGAATGCATCCATTTCTTCCAGATTATCTAATTTGCTGGCATATAGTTGTTCATACAATGTTCTTATAATTGTTTGTATTTCTTTGGTGTTGGTTGTGATCTCTCTTCTTTCATTCATGATTTTGTTGATTTGGGTCATTTCTCTTTTCTTTTTGATAAGTCTGGCCAGGGTTTATCAATCTTGTTAATTCTTTCAAAGAACCAGCTCCTAGTTTCGTTGATCTGTTCTACTGTTCTTTTGGTTTCTATTTCATTGATTTCTGCTCTGATCTTTATTATTTCTCTTCTCCTGCTGGGTTTAGGCTTTATTTGCTGTTCTTCCTCCAGCTCCTTTAGGTGTAGGGTTAGGTTGTGTATTTGACACCTTTCTTGTTTCTTGAGAAAGGCTTGTATTGCTATATACTTTCCTCTTAGGACTGCCTTTGCTGCATCCCAAAGATTTTGAACAGTTGTGTTTTCATTTTCATTTGTTTCCATGAATTTTTAAAATTCTTCTTTAATTTCTTGGTTGATCCATTCATTCTTTAGTAGGATGCTCTTTAGCCTCCATGTATTTGAGTTCTTTCTAACTTTCCTCTTGTGATTGAGTTCTAGTTTCAAAGCATTGTGGTCTGAAAATATGCAGGGAATGATCCCAATCTTTTGGTACCAGTTGAGACCTGATTTGTGACCTAGGATGTGATCTATTCTGGAGAATGTTCCGTGGGCACTAGAGAAGAATCGTGTATTCTGTTGCTTTGGAATCGAATGTACTGAATATATCTGTGAAGTCCATTTGGTCCAGTGTGTCATTTAAAGTCTTTATTTCCTTGTTGATCTTTTGCTTAGATGATCTGTCCATTTCAGTGAGGGGGGTGTTAAAGTCCCCCACTATTATTGTATTGTTGTCGATGTGATTCTTTGCTTTTGTTATTAATTGCCTTATATAATTGGCTGCTCCCATGTTAGGGGCCTAGATATTTACAATTGTTAGATCTTCTTGTTGGATAGACCCTTTAAGTAGGATATAGTGTCCTTCTTCATCTCTTATTACAGTCTTTGGTTTAAAATCTAATTTGTCTGATATAAGGATTGTCACCCAGCTTTCTTTTGGTGTCCATTAGCATGGTAAATGGTTTTCCACGCCTTCACTTTGAATCTGGGGGTGTTTTGGGTCTAAAATGAGTCTCTTGCAGACAGCATATCGATGGGTCTTGTTTTTTATCCAATCTGATAGCCTGTGTCTTTTGATTGGGGCATTTAGCCCATTTACATTCAGGGTAACTATCGAAAGATATGAATTTAGTGCCATTGTATTGCCTGTAAGGTGACTGTTACTGTGTATTGTCTGTGTTCCTTTCTGGTCTATGTTGCTTTTAGGCCAGGCTAAGTACTCTGCTTGGCTTTGCTCTCAGGAGACAGTGTACTGTTCTTAATAAATTGTTTTGTGCTTGCTACTTTCCTTCTGGCTGTCTCTATTTGTGTGTGGATCCTCATGTAAATCTTTCACGGGGAATCCAAGAATGGAGATCTCCATTCACACAATGCAGGCTCTCCCAGTGGTAACACTGCCACTAGCCTGTTGCCTCTGTTGAGTCTTGCATTACACTGTATACCTAAGGTGTATTGAGCATAAGGAGAGAATTTGAGGTGCTCTGGCTCCCAAACCAAGGCTTCAATAAAAACAGTGCTGCAACATACAGTCCAAACTTCTTTCTTTTAAAAGACCCTTTTGAGAGTCAGGATCTTGGGGCTGGATTTGCCCCAGCTAAATGAAGAGGAAGGAGAAAACCGTATATACACACACTCACAAAGAAACATGTCTGTATAATTGCTTTAAACTCCTACTTTATTGTACCAACATAAATGACAGACCTGGTTTACATTTCCCAACTTATAAAATAGAAGGGATAAAGTATTTATTCCTCTAACTGCTTTAAATCATAGCTAATGATAAGTAATTACAAGTAATCTCTCAGGATGAAAAACATCATTTAAGAACATAATTTTTATGACTTAAATTTTTCATTGCTCTAAAGAAGTTGCAAAAATGCACCTTACATCACTGTGGGAAAATCGCCTTCCCTTAAATCTCTCTGGCCAAAATGAATTGTGTCTCAAGCTAGTTTGAGAAAAATTCCAGCATGACTGGAAGCTTTGACTGTCGCTGCCTTTGTGTCACTTGGGAACTGTAGCAGGTAAAGCCCAATAGTGCTTGCTCTGTGTCACAAAGGATTCTTGGAACCTTTGTCATTAGTCTACCAACAAAATGAAGCTAGGTCATATTTTGGAGAGGCAATAGTATAATACAGTGGTTAAGAACACAGGCTTTGGAGTCAGATAGACTCTACTACCATAAAATACTGCATATTATTCCAAAATACCTGCTCTCTACAGACTTTTTCCTATGGGCTCTCCCTGTGGGGGATATCCAAAACCCATCATCCATGTTACTTTCTTCGTCGATGGGATATGAGCAAAAGTGACAGAGCTTTAAGATCCATTTTATGGTCAGCTACACATGCTCTTTTTTCTCTGCTGTGAGACCAACAATATAAAGGCTACTCTTTAGCTCAAATCCCTGAATGAAGGGGATGTGGAGCAGGACCACCTCCTCCTGTAGCCAACATTAACAAAGGTGAAATAAACTTAAATAAATTTCAGTTAGTGTAATCCACTGAGATTTTGGGATACACTTACCATCAAACTAGCCTATTCAGGGTGATACAGAAATTGCCCTGAAAGTACAATTCCCTGCTGTTAAAAACAAAAAACAAAAACAAACCCCTGAAATATGTGAACTGTTTTGGGGGCTGGCCAGGAGGTGGCAAAGAAACTGTTATTGCAGGCAGGAAGCCATCGAAGGCACTGGTGGAACATTTAGCAATACTGTTGCCCACAGTAGCTTGGAAAGCAGGTAAGGTATTTAATTAACTTGTGGCTCTAGGTGAAGCAATTAGAAAATAGAATGTTTGTAGCATAAATTGTTCACTGTTAAGTTGTATTTGACAAGTTACTGAGATGAGCTTAGGAAAGAATTGACTGATTTGCAAGAAGATGTAGAAAGGAAGAGAGAGAGTCCAGAAATTCTGGGACCTATCGTGTTAAAATTTTTTTAAAAAACGATAAAACTGAGAAAATCTTTGAGCAACAAAGGCTGATGAAACCCAGATTTCTGGCAAAAACCAATCCAAGGGTATGGCTGCCATGGTCTTTGTTGAAATCTCTGAATCAATTCAGCTGGTGTCCAGGAAATCTTTTCAAATGGAAAACATGGCTCAGGATAAAGAGACTTCCAGGTTCTCCCACAGGAGCCTGATAGGCTAGAATCATTAGCAATTAAAGAGGGGCATATCTGGAAAAGAACTGGAGGTGTGGCTCCTGGCATATGGAACTGGCTGGAATTTGTTTAAAGGGATACAGAGCCAATCTTCTGTGGGCAAGAAGCAGGTTACAATAGCCACACCACTTCCAAGGAGGGCAATGCCCAAAGTGTATTTTAGATAGAGCCAAGGAGGAAAAGGAAAATAAAGGATCATCCAGGGGACAGAGGCAAGGTCCCTGAGAACAGTTAGAACAGTAGCCTGGGGAGTTACTTCCAGGGCATAGAAGCAGTTAATCAAGGAGCAATCCCTAACTCCGGGGTAGGGGGCTCTTGCAACGACTGCCCAATGTCATTCCAGGATTCTTATGGGTCCATGACTGCTGTGTGGTTTCCATTTGTCTTCTTTCCAAACAGGAGAATTTATTGCCATTAATCAGCTCCTATGCCACCAGCATATGCCAAATGTACAGTAATATGCTGGTAAATGTGTAATAACTCTCTCTCTAGGGAAAAAAAGCCCTGATTTCTAGCATTTGCCCATTTCTGTGGTGTAAATAATTCTGTGGCCAACTTTAAGCTACTAATGTGACATTAGTAACTGTGGCCAACTTTAAGCTACTAATGTGACATTTGCAAAATTCCTGAAAATGTAACAGTTGACTCTCCTAAGGAGACACAAGCCAGCCCGCACAGCACTGGTCTGTGTGTGAAGCAGACTTACTTAATTTTATGTATGATTAATGGATTGTTCATGGGTGTCGAGCCATACCCAGACCTGATATAGAGACTATCACAAAATCCTAGACTTTCAGTCTGGTCTTACGTTAAGATAAAACTTTGGGATTGACTCCAGTAAAGGAAGAAGCAAATATTTGTAACCCAACTATAGACTTCGGTGAAGTATGATAGTGTCCGAACTATGTGCTTCCTCTGTATGGGGAGGTGATACATCCCCATTCTACTGATGTCAGACTTGCTCAGGTGGCTTGCTGCGGGCTGCGAGTAGAGGCATATGAGTTTCTGAGCAGAACCACTGTCCATTCCAGTCTCTGCCATGAGCCCAGCAATGATTCAGGGAGGGATGCATTGACAGGTTGGATCCTGGAACGAGCAGGGTAGAAAGCAGAGCCAGCAAGTAATAAATGCACCCATGCAGTTAAAAACCACAGAGGGTTTATTGTTTGTTTTTAACCACAGTGTTGCCTAGTTACTTAATAACATTGTTAAGATAATTATTTCTTCTGGGGTGCCTGGGTGGCTCAGCCAGTTAAGCGTCTGACTCCTTATTTTGGCTCAGGTCATGATCTCAGGTTTGTAAGATGAGCCCTGTGTGGGGCTTCACACTGGGCATCGAGTCTGCTTAAGATTCTTTCTCCCTCTCCTTCTGCCCCTCCTCCTGCTCATGCTCGTGTGCGTTCTCGCTCTCTCTCTCTCAAAAAAAAAAAAAAAAAAAAAGAACGGGACGATATATATATATATATATAT
>NW_022589726.1:27981063-28011776 GCF_004348235.1 Phoca vitulina
CTCTCTCTCAAAAAAAAAAAAAAAAAAAAAAAATATATATATATATATATATATATATATATATATATATATATACACACACATATATAATTACTTTTCTCAGGCTTTTCTGTAGGAAATGGGATAATGATACTACCTCATTAGGGTTTTTGTGATGACTGAAAAAGTCACTATTTGAAAATGTCTGACACAGAGGAGCCCATCATTGGCACTAATTGGTATTTGTTGTGAGCTAGAGATGAAGGTGATGATAATGTCGTATCGTTAGAATTTCATAGTGTAAGATGTTGTGGCATGAGCAGTTATGTAGGAGAAAGCATTCATCTTCAGGAAAACTCCCAAGAGAGCTTTCTGTTTAATAAAATAATTGTCCATAAAAGCCTTCAGATAATAAACATCTTATCAATATTAAGTCTTGATGGAGTCATAAGACCTGAGCTGGAGCCCAATATTATCACTTAAAACTCACATAGCCTTGGACAAACAGCTTGACCTTGAGCCTCTGTCTCTTCCGTTAAATGAGTGTGATAATATCTGCCCTCACCCAATTCAAGGGATCATTCGCAAAATGCATGAATTTAATCTGAAAGCACTGTATAAACTGTCAAGTGCTATAGTAATGTAAGAGCTTATGAATACTTTATAACTTACTATCTACTTAGCTTTCCCTGTTTATGTTCTTTTTTTTCTTAAAAAACTCCTCTCCATCTCCTGCTTTCCAAAGGAAAAGACTGAGTCTTTCCTTGACATGTCAGTTTATGCAAAGAAAAATGCAATTTTGCCTCTGTTCCCTGAACACATTACTTTAAATCCCCCAGAACAACTCAGTGGAATATACCATGCCAGATCATTCCCAGGGGGTTGGAGAGTGCATGTCCCCACCGTGAAGAGGTGAGGCCAGTTTCCTTGGTGCACATTACGTGATTCAGTCCGATTCAGTCCTGGAGTGAATACTCCAACTTTTGGGTGAGAAAATTGCAGCCTTTGAAGCAGGCTAGTCACCAATGCCGATGCTCTCCTGCGAGCTTCGAGGAGGCACAGGTTAAGTGGTACAAGTAGGCTGAGGAGTGATAGTGCAACCTCAGGGAAATATTTTCAAATGTGCACAAATGGTGCCAATATATATCTGATGCTTAATTGGTGTGCAATTTCATTATCAGACTTAATATGATTCTGTACATTTTTTTATTATTATTTAAAAAATGTTTTTTTCGAAATCAGAGAGAGCGAGAGAGTGAGCACAAGCAGGGAGAGGGGCAGGCAGAGGGAGAAGCAGGCTCCCCTCTGAGAAAGGAGCCCAAAGCCGGACTCCATCCCAGGACCTTAGGATCATGACCTGAGCTAAAGGCAGCCACTTAACCGGCTGAGCCACCCAGGCGTCCCGATTCTGTACATTTTAAGAGGACTTTTTAATAAAGAAAAAATAGATTTTAAGAAATGATCTATTTGTATAAAATAAGTCTGGAGTCAGACTGACTTGAGTTTAAATCCTGTTCAGGCCACTTATTAGCTGTGTGATCTTGTGTAAGTTACTTCACCTCTCTGGAACTTCCATCTCTTCATCTGTAAATTAGGAATAGTAATAGATCTATTTCATTGAATTGTATGAGCAAGACAAGTAAAGTATTTAGCACATGCCTGGGCTTACGGTTAGAGTTCAGTACAAATTCTGTTACACCTTACTGAGTTCCTTGGTTTTGCTTATGCGAACTTGAGACAAGCATCCCTTTTAGACTTTTAATGCTTATTTGTTTTACTCACTCTTTCTTCAAAAGAGCCATTTTCTTCCTATTTATTATTACTGGTATTCAGCACCACTAACTGGTCTAAACTGTTTTGCGAATAGGCAACATTCCAAGCTGTGTCTTTTCTATTCTTAATTGTGTGATGAGACTCAGAAACACACACTACTCGCCCACGCCAATGAGAATCTATAGAGAATGCATTAGAAAAATTTTCTTTCATTTCTGTCAATTGCTGCTCCCTGTTTATGTATTCATTTTATAGGTTGGTTCATCTTTATTATTAATTAAACCCTTAAATTACCATCCAAATTGGAATTAAAGTAAAATGTCAAAGGCATTTACATTTCAAAACTAGATATTCCACAAGTACAATTAATCTCAGAGCATTAAAAAGAAAGGAAAATCATATTAGTGTTAAAATCCTAGACCCAGCAAGAAAAGTAGCTTGTGAAATAAGCTATTTATGTGGTAGCAAGCATTAGCCAGGGCATGAAGCAAAAAGTTCTACCTATGGAGAGACTGTTGGAGGTCCCCTGCTGAATGAATGGGGCATGAGAAAATAAATAAGGTTGAAGCAAATAATGAAAATGAAGCATTCCTCCCCACTTCATTTCCAGACCGATTATAAATTGTCTTTAATCATAATCTCCAGTATTAGAAATTTCATCAGTTTATTTTTATCATGTGCTAGCATATTCTTGCTCCTTCCTGGGAATAAATGATCTGTTTTGGCCCAAGCCTTTTCATTTTGCAAAATTACTATTCCTTTTGCATCTCTCCTGCTGCTCCATATGACTACAGAATATTTGTTAAGTACAGGAAAAATTCATGTTTTCCCCCTGCTTGTCAGGTCTAATGTGGAGGAAGGACTAATGAAAACCATTTTTCATGCTTATTCAACAGAAACCATTAAAATGAAATGAATGAAATGCCTTTTGCTTAAATTGAAACCTGCCCAAATGTTTCTGTAGAGAATCTGTTTCTCTCTTTTTTAAACTAAATAAGCTGACCTCCTATTTGTTTGGATAACAATTTCTTGCATTTCCCCAGGAGCAAGTTACTCGGGATGGTAAACTCAACATGTTGACGAGGACTTCACAGCAGTGTTAACCATCTGGACTGTGAAAGAATTGGTCCAATTTGAGGTAAGGAGCACAGACTCCATGATGCAGTCTGGCACCCCATATCACTCACAGTCCAAACTGTCTCTGAACTGGCTTCTGGATGAAGCAGAAAGGCAGATGAGGCTCAGAAAGCAGAGGGGTAAGATGGGGTCCTGAAACCCCCAGCTTCTTTCCTCAGTGGGGCTCAGTTCATTCTTATTTTATCAGAGGATAGGTCTCTGTGGTAGGAGTCTTTGCTCAAATCTGTATTCTGAGCTCCCTGAAGGAGAGTATGATCCAGACCTGGGACTGCAGACAGGGTTTAACATGAGGAGAGTGGGAGAGGCAGAGAAGTGGGAGGCTGGCCTAGAGACTGCTGAGCTTGCACTTGAGAAAAATTGGACCTATGTACTTCAGAGGTCAAGTGGAAATATGTCCTTCAGAGGTCAAGTGGAAATAAAACAAAGTCTTGGCAAAAGGGATAGGGGCTAAGGAAGAACCTGGTAGAGATAATGGGTTTGGAACCAAAGGAGTGAGAGCAAATGAATTTAGACTAGAATGTGGGAGGCAAATATTGAGTGATTCACAAATCTCAGGAACATCTGTGAGAAGGGAGACAAAATAGTCAAGAATAGTAATGGCAAGATCCTGATCAATGAAAATGAGACTCCTTAAAACCCAACTTTCTTCCTATTTCACATTTGCCCCTATAGCTCCTCAGCTCATCATGGCATGGGAGAAGCAGTGCAAGTATGCTGACTGGTCTGACTTTAAGCGGTCCCGCAGAGCAGCCTGGAGATCCTATTTGCTCAGCTACAAATCTAGATGAGAAGTTATCGCCTTTTCTCTCTTCAAACCTCCTTCATTCTAACTCTAGTTGTTGACTTTGATTCTTATTTCACTGAGAAAGTAGAAGCATTCTGAAGAACGTCCCACATGTTCCCCAACAGCATAACTTCCCGCCGACCTGCATTTGTACCCACACACTTTGACATCTTTCCACTTCCATAGATGAAACCAATATGCTCCTGTCAGAGACAAACACCCACCCCAGTGCATCAGACCCTCTTCCTTCTAAGCCATTTGAGACATTACCCCAGGGAATCCCCCCGCTTCTCCTGTGTATCATCTCATCAGCATAAAGCCATGCTGAGTTTCTTCCACAGCCCACTCCAACTACCACCCCATTTTTCTGCTCCTAAAGAACTCCAACTGGAGTCCTCATCATTCCACAAAATGGCTCCTGTCAAAGTTAGTAATGACCTCCATGTTGCTAAATAAAACGCCAATTATTAGCCCTTATTTAGCTTGGGCTATTAGTAGGATTTGACAATGTTGATAAATTTCTCCTTGCAACACCCTTTTCACATAGTTTCTGGAACACTACACACTACTGATTTTTCTCCTACTTCATAGCTGCTACTTCCCAAGCTCCTTTGTTTGTCGCTCTCATTTACCAAACTTACAAACATTGGAGTGCCCAGAACTCAGCCCTTGGACCTTTTCTGTTCTCGATCTATACCCACTCTTTAGGTATCTATCTCTCTTGTGTCAGGTAGCTGTGAATTCTATCACCATGTTGATGATTCCTAAATTTATCTCTCTCTTGAACTACAGACACATATACTCAACTGTGTACTCGACATCTCAACTTGGATGTCCCATGAAAAATTTAGTGTTTCAAAACCAAGCTCTTTTTTTTTTTTCTTCCAAATTTTTATTTAAATTCTAGTTAGTTAACATATAGTGTAATATTGGTTTCAGGAGTAGAATTTCATGATTCATCACTTGCATGTAACACCCAGTGCTCATCATAACAAATGCCCTACTTAATACCCATCATCCATGTAGCCCTTCTCCCCATCCACCTCCCTCCACCAACCCTCACTTTGTTCTCAATTGTTAAGAGTCTTTTACAGTTTGTTTCCCTCTCTCGTTTTTCTTTTTTCCCCCCTCCCATATGTTCATTTGTTTTGTTTCCTAAATTCCACATATGAGTGAAATCATATGATATTTTCTTTCTCTGACTTATTTTGCTTAGCATAATACATTCTAGCTCTATCCACATCATTGCAAATGGCAAGATTTCATTCTTTTTGATGACTGAGTAATATTCCATTGTGTATATATACCACATCTTCTTTATCCATTCATCTATTGATGGACGTCTGGGCTCTTTCCATAGTTTGGTTATTGTTGATAATGCTGCTATTAACATCAGGGTGCACGTACCCCTTTGAATCTGTATTTTCGTATCCTTTGGGTAAATACTTAGTACTGCAATTGCTGAGTCATAGGGTAGTTCTATTTTTAACTTTTTGAAGAACCTCCATACTCTTTTCCAGAGTGGCTGCACCAGTTTGCATTCCCACCAACAGGGTAAGAGGGTTCCCCTTTCTCCGCATTCTCACCAACATCTTTTGTTTCCTGTGTTGTTAATTTTAGCCATTCTGACTGCTGTGAGGTGGTATCTCATTGTGGTTTTGATTTGTTTTTCCCTGATGATGAGTGATGTTGAGCATCTTTTCATGTGTCTGTTAGCCATCTGGATGTCTTCTTTGCAGAAATGTCTATTCATATCTTCTGCCCATTTTTATACTGGGTTATTTGTTTTTTGGGTGTTGAGTTTGATGAATTCTTTATAGATTTTGGATACTAACCTGTTATCAGATATGCAATTTGCAAATATCTTCTCCCATTCTGTAGGCTGCCTTTTAGTTTTGTTGATTGTTTCCTTCACTGTGCAGCAGCTTTTTATCTTGATGAAGCCCCAGTAGTTCACTCTTGCTTTTGTTTCCCTTGCCTCCAGGATATGTCTAGTAAGAAGTTGCTATAGCCAAGGTCAAAGAGGTTGCTGCCTGTGTTCTCCTCTAGGATTTTGATGACTTCCTGTCTCACATTTAGGTCTTTCATCTATTTTTGAATTTATTCTTGTGTATGGTGTAAGAAAGTGGTCTAATTTCATTCTTCTGCATGATGCTGTCCAGTTTTCCAACACCTTTTGTTGAAGATAGTCTTTTTTCCATTCGATATTCTTTCCTGCTTTGTCAAAGATATGTTGACCATACAGTTGTGGGTTCATTTCTGGGTTTTCTATTCTGTTCTGTTGTTCTTTGTTTTTCTGAGAGTACCTACTATCTTGAGGACTACAGCTTTGTAATATAGCTTGAATCGTGGTGACTCCAGCTTTGATTTTTCAGGATTGCTTTGGCTATTTGGGGTCTTTTGTGGTTCCACACAAATTTTAGGACAGTTTGCTCTAGTTTTGTGAAAAATGCTGGTGGTATTTTGATAGGGATTCCATTAAATGTGTAGTTTGCTTTGGGTAGTATAGACATTTTAATAATACTTTTCTTCTAATCCATGAGCATGGGATGTTTTTCCATTTCTTTGTGTCATCTTCAATTTCTTTTATCCATGTCTTACAGTTTTCAGAGTACAGATCTCTTACCTCTTTGGTTAGGTTTATTCCTAGGTATCTTATGGGTTTTGGTGCAGTTGCAAATGGGATCGATGCCTTGATTTCTCTTTCCACTGCTTCATTATTGGTGTATAGAATTGCAATAGATTTTTGTATATTGATTTTCTATCCTGTGACTTTACTGAATTCATGTATTACTTCTAGCAATTTATTTTGGTGGAGTCTTTTGGGTTTTCTACGTAGAGTACCATGTTGTCTGTGAATAGTGAAAGTTTGACTTCTTTCTTGCCAATTTGGATGCCTTTTATTTCTTTTTGTTGTCTGATTGCTGAGGCTAGGGCTTCTAGTACTATGTTAAATAACCATGGTGAGAGTGGACATCCCTGTCTTGTTCCTGACTGTAGAGGAAAAGCTCCCAGTTTTTCTCCATTGAGGATAATATTAGCTGTGGATCTTTTGTGTATGGCCTTTATGATGTTGAGGTATGTTCCCTCTATTTCCTACTTAGTTGAAGGATTTTTTCTATCAAGAATGGACACTGTATTTTGTCAAATGCTTTTTCTGCATCTATTGAGAGGATCATATGGTTCTTATCCTTTCTTTTATTAATGTGGTGTATCACATAGATTGATTTGTGAGTATTAAACCACCTCTGCAGCCCAGGAATAAATCCCACTTGATCATAGTGAATAATTCTTTTAATGTACTGTTGGATTCGATTTCATATCTTGTTGAGAATTTTTGCATCGTGTTCACTGAAGATATTGGCCTGTAATTCTCCTTTTTAGTGGGGTGTTTGTCTGGTTTTGGAATCAAGGTAATGCTGACTTCATAGAATGAATTTGGAAGTTTTCCTTCCATTTCTATTTTTTGGAACAGTTTGAGAAGAATAGGTATTAACTCTTTGAATGTCTAGTAGAATTTCCTTGGGAAGCCATCTGGCCCTGGACTTCTGCTTGTTGGGAGATTTTTTATTACTGATTCGATGTCTTTGCTGGTTATGGGTCTGTTCAAATTTTCTATTTCTTCCTGTCAAAACCGAGCTCTTTCTATTGCCCCTTGAACATGTTACTTCTGAAGTCTTCTCCAACAAGTAAATGGCAACTTCATTCTCCCAATTTACCTCCTCTCTAAAATCCCCCATTCAATCCATCAATATATTTTACTGTTTCTACCTTCAAAATACACCCAGAATATGACTCCTGCTACCAGCATGGTTCAAGCAGCTGTCATCTCTTTTTCTGGATGTTTGTAATGTTCTCTTACCTGGTTTTTCTGTTTTTACATTTGCCCCCACTAGTAAACATTACTACTGCTCATTGAAATCTGGTTTCTTTCCTTCCTGGGAGGACTATATTTCCCGGGGCTTCTGACTAGTTCTTGGCAATGGAGTTTGAGTAGAAGCAAAAGTCCCCTGTGGACCTTCTAGTTCACTTTCCCCTTGTCAGTGAAGATATCAGCTGAGTGTTGAAATAATGAAACCACCAATAGAGGCAGCCTGGATCACTGAATCACCATGCAGAAGACATCTGCCTGGAGCATCACTGGACTTCTATCAAATTTTGAATGAAGGTAAGTCAAATCATGTGTTTGTATTTCATTCAGAGTAAAACCAAAAGTCCTTAGAGTAGCCTGCAAGACCCTATATAATTTTCACCATTGCCTCTCTGTCTTTAACTCCTATTACTCTTCCCTTTGCTCACTCTACTCCTTCTGGGCTTGCCTTAGGACACCTTGTGCATTTCTGTTTCAGGGTCTTTGTTCTTATTGTTTCCTCTGCCTATCATGTTTCCGAGCATCTGTGTGGCTGCTCCTTCATCTTCCTTGGATCTATTCAGGAATGATACCACCGACTTATTACCAGTTTTAACAGTTTATCCCACCTTGGAACTCCCCAGCTCTTTCTGTACCTTTGTTTCCTCTTTAGTATGTATCACCATCTGACATATTATATATTTTACTTGTTTATTTATTTATTGCCTGTCTTCCCCAATTAGAATGGATGCCTCATCACAGCAGGGATATTTATCTTTTTTGTTGTTGTTGCTCCCCCACTGCTCTATTGTCAGTGCCTAAAACAATGCCTCGTATGTAGTAGGCAAGCAATAAATGTTTGTGGAATGGATGAATAAATGAATGAAACCTCCTTTCTCCAATTGCAACATCTGACGATGACAAATGCTTATTAATGTGCTATGAATGGAATGTGTGCCACATAACCCCAGAAATTCACATGCTAGCCTACCTAAAAAGGAAAAGTCGTGCACAAAGAGTTGCCAGTGGGAATCAGAGCCCTACATAGCTTAGATCCAAACCAAAGAGTGCAAATTGTAAATTTTTAACTACTTTAATTAAAATAAACAGCAGTAGGCAAGAGCTTGATTTTTTTTCTATAATTGAATCTATTCATTTTTATAAAATACCTACAATGAAATCTGGAAAGGATATTACACAGCCCATTAGTATATAATAATCGATGCAGAAAATATATTGCACAATAAATAGAGTAGCGAATGAGGCGGAGATTACGTGTGTGGTGTGTGTGTATGTAAGTGAGAGGTCAATAAGTGATTATGAATGTCCTCCTCACATTAAAGTTGTCACCCACTTGCAGTCGTTTGCTATTTACATGTAGAGCTATTTTCATATCCACAGTTCAACCAGAAGAGTTCAAGACCTTAATGTAAAAATGATCAAAAAAAGAAAAGTTCTCGAGAATACAACATGCCCCAAATGCGAACTTATATCAAATAGAGATTTTATTAAATAAAAATAAATAAGTGAATAAAATAAAATTTAAGTTGCTATTTTCTTAAAACTACTTAATAAATTTAGAACAATCTGCTAAAGGGTTTCTGTGACATATGAACAGGCTGCCATCACTAACCATCAGGAAAGGCTGCTTGAACATTTTTTGGGGGTTTTCTTTGGATTCAGAATCTGAGCGGTAAGAATATGCACTTGAGCTGCATAGAAAATCAGACAGCATAAGGGTCTTCGGCATAGGAAATGAGACTGGATTTCTGTGGCTCACAACCCCAGAATTTACTTTTGACCAGCACTGCCTTTGTATTCAGAGACCAATTTTCAGCTGAATTTTTCGGGTTGTGTGGACTATGAAATTGAGGTATGCCCTCAGGACTTTGTAAGTATGAGTTATTTCCCAGTCAAAAAAGAAGACAAGAAAGCCTGTTTTTTAGAGAGCTGGTTATGAGACAGTGTGGAAGCAGTAGGACACCCAGGTTCTAGAACTCGTTCTGCAATAGACAAAAATGACATCACTTTTCTGACACTGTTTCTTTACCAAACAGAATGCAATGGCTACTCAGAGTAACCCCTGAGGATTTAGTGATCTCCAAATAAAACGAATATCAAGGGCTGTAAACAAATCTCTAGAAAAATCCCAAAACATATTATATGTTATCATGTATGGTTGAGGATCTCAGTGATCCAGTTACTTTCCAGAGTAAACTTGCCCTTCAAACCTAGGCAAAGTCTCATCACATTTACTCCACACATAATATTTTGTTTGATGATTTCAGGATACTGAGAGATTGTTTAAGAACATAATTAGAATGTAGTATTCATAAGCATCCTTTGAATTTAGGACAGATATGATTTCCAAGAACAAATGAAATCTTACAACACTTTGTCTATTTATATGAACAAATTTATGATTTGATTTTTTGCTTCATTTCTTGTTGGCTCTAATTATGGCTACTTGCTGAGTAATCATTAAGATCCTTGCTTGGTTGTTCTGATGTGGTCATTCAGATATGTCTAAATGCCTCAACTGGTTTCACACACGAACATTATCAGGTTTTTACATGTAAAGAAAAGGTAAGATTATAATTAGAAAATACTTGCCCAATGAGGGAGAATATAACCTCCAATATGCCACATAAAAGTATTCAAGAGAAGAGTTGCTGGAGTTTAGAATATATATTATTCCACAGATTTTGATGTATAAGGCCAGATAATTAGAGGAAAGTCTCTCTGCAGAGAATTTGCTTCTAGTCTTGGCAATTTATACATTTTCTGAAGTCTTCAGAAGAGGAGTAAATAAAAAATTGCCTCCCTAACAGTAAGAAAGATTATTTAGATTTATCTAACCCCATTTCTCCCATTTGTCCTTTAAACCACCCTAACTCCTCCCTTTACTTTCTGCTTTCTTATTTTCTTCCTCGGAAAGCTCTTTGCCTTTTCTAACATACAAATGCCTGGCTTTTCTGGATTTCTCTCTTTCTCCTCAGATCAATATGACAAAAGTTTCAGAAAGCAGAGTCCAGCTTACATAGCAACATCCTGGATGGTAGGAGAAGTTCCTCCATTCCCTAGACAATGGCCCTTCTGCAACTGGAAGTCTATGAACAAATACAGATTAATTTTTTATCTCTGTTCTATTTGTAAATGACACAGAAAACCTGAGAATTTTTCACTGTGGCCCTCCCACTTGGCCTATTCACCTGCAACTGTCCTTCATCTGCAAGTTGATCTTGCACATGATCTTAGTCCCTGACTGTTTGTTTCCATCCATCCAGGTAAAGGCCATACTGGGCAAACAATGGCTGCTAATCTGTAGGAGAGATCTTTTCTCTTTGAAGAACCATTTTTGACCAACAATTCCCAAAGCCAAGTGAACTTCAGTCGACCCTTCCTCCGTCAGCCCTATACAAAGTTACACCCTCCTTCCCCAAGTTAGAATATTCCTTTGGAGTCTTTTCAAGCCTGACATTTTTGAATACAGGTTTATGGCAATGGTGCTTTGGTTGATTTCCTTTCATGCATGTACTTATCTAAACACAATAGGAGCCATGAGAAATAATGTACTGTGCCACGATGAGTATGGTAGGCTGAATTATGGCCCCCAGAAATACTGAAGTCCTAATCCCTGGAACCTGTGGATATTACCTTACATGGCAAAAGGGAGTTTGCTGATGGATTAGGTTAAGGATCTTGAGATGGGGACTTGGATTATCTGGGGGGATCCAGTGTAATAAGAATTCTTATAAGAGGGAGAATTTATAGGAAGAGGAGATGTGACACCGGAAATGGGGCCTGGAGTGATGCAAACAAGAGCCAAGGAATGCTGACAGCCACCGGAAGCTGGTAGAGGCCAGTGACCTGTTCTCCCCTAGAGGGTCCCCAGGGAGTATGGCTCTGTTGACACCTTGAATTTGGCCCAGTAAAACCGACTTTGAACTTCTGACGTCCAGAACTGTAAGAGAACAAATGTTGTTTTAAGCCACCAGGTTGGTGGAAATTCGTTGCAGCACCCATAAGAAACTAATTTATAGAAAGCCCTATTAAGTGGCAAACCACAGATTTTGGAGATTGCATATTTATGAAATCAACACAGCTAGGGACATTCTTTAGTATTTATTTAGTATTTAATTACATTGTTATTTCATTCCATGTTGGTCCACGTGAAATTGTCATCGAAGAGAAGAAAATAGCTTTGCATTTCATGTTTTGTAGAACGTAGTCTGAAAAAAATATTCTCACAAATCAAATGCCCAGCTTGTTATGAAAAGAGAAAGTGGTAGACCGTACTACTTATCTCCAATATCCATCCCCTTGAACTCAGGCAGAGCCATGGGACTTGCTTTGACTAATGAAATGTGACGGGAGGTCCCATTTGTCCTTTCCATGTGGAAGCTTTGAGAGACAATGTGTCCTAAGAGACACAGTGTGCTTTCCCCTTCTCTTCTCCTCCTGCAGCAGTCAGTTATGGGCTGCATGTCCCCGAGGGAGGCTGACGGTGCGGGGCAAAGACCCCGCTGACCACCACGGGCGTTAGTGTGAGAGGGAATTATAAACAACAAGAACAACAAAAACAACTTTGGTATTTTGAGCGTAGGAGACTTGGGGATTTGGTTACTGTAGCACACTTTAGAGGATCTCAACTGATAGGCAGAATAGCCTCCCCAGTTGTTAATTCTAGAATCATCTCAAACATTCATATATATTAGAAAGCCTGTCCCTGTTTCTTCCACAATAGCTCTCAAAATACCTTTCCCTAGCCATGACCACTGCCAACAGCTGTGCTCAGCAACTTCTCACTGTACTCCTGAGCCACTACGTTTATTCTTGAAGTGCACCCCTACACCCAGACCCTTCTCTGCACACTGTCTCCTGCCAACAGGCGCTAGATCACTCTCCAGAAAATGCTGCCCTACGCAAAAACCACAGTGAGGCGCTATACGGACTCTTTGTTTCCCCCCTGCCCACCCCCTGCCCAAATTCATATGTTGAAACCCTGCTCCCCCACCCCCAACGTGATGGTATTAGGAGGTAGAGCCTTTGGAAGGCAACTGTGAGGATGAGGCCCTCATGAATGGCACTAGGGCCCCTACAAGAGTCAGGAGAGCGCTTGCCTCCTCTCTCTGCTCTATGCCTTGTGAGGGTACAATAAGTTGGCAGTCTGCAATCCAGAGGAGGGCTCTCACCAGAAGCTAGCCATGCTGGTGTCCTGATCTCAGAGGTCCAGCCTCCAGGACTGTGAGAAATAAATTTCTGTTGTTTATAAGCCCCCCGTCTCAGGTACTTTGTTATAGCAGCCCCAACTGACGAAGGCAGCCCCCCACTGTTTATAGATTAGATACTTCATCTTTACCCCTTCACACTCGGGCCACGGCTTTCTGTTCTGATTTTATCAACCTTTTTACCTATCATTTCCTCTCCTCCGCAGCCGGGCAAGTCTCCTCCCTCTTGAGGAAATGTGTTATACACCTTCAGTTTTCAGTTCCGTCTTTTGAATAATATTTGTTATCTTGCTGTGTTTCATCCTGGTGATGGTACATCACCTCGCTCTGGTGATACTGTAAAGTTCATTTGAAATATTAGGGAAAGCTTTTCTAGTTAAACAGTTACTGTTGTTGCCTGAATGAGAAAGAAAAGAGAACTGGTCTTCAGAAGCAACCCTTTGTGGACTTGGAGCAATTTGTCAGCCTTATGTGTGATGGTCCTCTCATTTCATGTAATCACAGTGCATATATATATGATTTATCAGAGCTGCCACAAATTATCGCTATGCCTAATTTATTCAGAATCCAGTTCTCTATTTATGTATCTAAATGACAAATACTAAACACAGGGAAGGGAAAAAAAAATCTGTGTTCAATAAATTGAAACATGATTTGTTATATACCTCATGAAGTTTACTGCCCTTTAGCTAAAGGGTCTATTTTTGATTGAACAAAGGGTTTAATTATTATAACCAACACCATTTCAACATTATCTTCCCTTTGAAATACTGCAGTTACAATTTTCAGCCCAAGCAATTACTTATTTGTAAAAAAAAAAAAATTGGCTACCTTTGAGGCTTGAATTAACGATGATAAAATTATCCATCTAAAACCATTTCAGTTTTATGAAAAAATAAAATGGAGTGCAATGTTTTGGCTTGAGAGCTCAGATGATCTTTAGGGGAAATTAGTGATGTTGCTAATAGTGGTGCCAATTTACATGGCACTGGAAGGAAGCAATCAAAGAGGTGAAAACAAGATAAATAATCCTTAAAAATGGAACAATTAATAAAGATCATTTATGACAAAATCACAAGATAACATTCCCAGACTTTGAAAAGCAACGTCTTTCTTTTTGTTAATTAGAGATAATCTACATTTTGCAACATGTAACTATTTACCAGGCGGCAGTGTGTTTTCTGTTGATATAAAAATGGATGCATTTCCAGATGGACTTCTATTTAACGGGGAAGGTGGCTAAGGTGATAATTTCTCATTTCTCTAGGTATAACTTTGATAATCTCCAGGCTCTCCATCATTTTCTTCTCCACAATTAAACTATGTATATAAACCATGTGCATCAAAACTCAAACTAGTGCAATATGTTTTTTCATTTGGTACAGATTAAAATACCTGCTTATTTACACATATAGCTGAGTGTAAATATGAAATGAAAAATGTCACACGGGGTTCTCTCAGGCAGGTATTCCCCTTTATAATCCTCCTGCCTGTATTTCAAACCTCATGAAATGATATTATACACTGTGAGTTTAACAGATGCTAAATGTGTTGCTGTTACCTCATTTACATACACAGATTAGACTGTTTCACTTTGTTATGCACTAGCTTGATCTCTTAATTTTGATGATCTCAAACTGTTTTTATTACGTTTACAAGAAAAAAATAGTCAATTATTTCATAAAGAAATTCATCCACATAATGTACATCTATTCATACATAGAATAAATTTTAAATGTATATATTACTTTACTCTCTGTCCCATTACAGAGAGTCAGAATGATGATGTTAGAGCTTTCTTGATTCATATTGCTTTAAAATTCATGCAAATGGGCATAAATACTGGTTTTGCACTTTTGTTTAGCATTTTCATGCATATTTATTCCCACATAAGTAAATATTTCTCACTTTCAAATTCCTTTTCTTCTCTGTCTGAGAAATTAGCAGGCCAGGAAATCCAACTGTAAGCAAAATAAATTTCTCGACTCTGCCACATTGACTTTATTGGGAAATAAAGTACTGCATTCTGGTACAACCTGCTTTTCCCAGGATATAACAGCTATGAGAAAAACAATAAAGGCCTCACTTACAACCCTGGGCTCCAGCCGGTCTTGAGTTTGTTCCTAGCACGCCAGCTCTCCCGGAGCCCTCCCCATCCCTGCCCCAGTGATCCCTCCCTGGCTGGTGGTATATGGGGTCTTAAAGATACACACTGTAACTATCCTCCATTCTTATTCCTCACTCATAGCCCCCAGGTGCTTTGTTTTGCATACACCCCTGAAATCTTGCAAGTAGAAGGAAAATTTTTCTGATTTTACGAGAGCACTTTCATACATTCTTTGACTGTCTAGCCTTTTCAAAACGCCAGAAGGTACTCTTTCAGCTTTTGACTCTATTTAAAACAACATCTACTAAATCCCCACGAGAAGCAGGCTAAACTGCAGCCAGACTTAATTGTGAGACTCTACCCTGCATGAGAGTCTTTGACTTAAAAATCGCCAAGGTGTGATTAAGGTGTCTCAACATAAAATTTTCTCCCCTAGAGACTGCTTCCTGCCCTCTAAGTAGGGAATAGTCTTTCCCCTTCTTGAAGGTTCTTTCCTCTACCTTTCTTATTTTGAAAGTCTTCATTCCAGAGAGAACTTTTTCTCTCTTGTACCCCTGGTTGCTGGGAAAATTGTCCTTCACTCAAACCTCACATGCACCAGCAGTCTCTTCCTACCCTTCACTCCTCAGAATCTTCAGTCATATGCATTTAAGTCTCCAAGTTATTTTAGTTTATCATGAAAATCACTGATTGAATTTCCTGTAGGAAGAAGGCACTGAGTTAAAAGACAGAGCTCTGAAGTCAATAATAATCTAAAGGGGAAAGAGGAGATACATGCTGACAAATACAATAAACAAAGTTAGCATAGTCTATCTTATGTATCAGAGGCTTGATGAAGACAATGTGGCTGCTATTTAGAGGAAAGAGAGGTCAACAGGGCAGGAGTGGTGTTTGATGAGTTCTTAGGAAAGTATGCATTTAACTGGGTTTTAAAAGATAGGGAACTCTTAACTAGGTTTAGTGAAGGTGGAATATTATTCCAGACCATGAAAATTTTGAGAGAAAATGTGCTGAAGTAGGATGGCACACATTTGGGAAACAAAGAATAACATGAGTCCTGGAATGGGTGGAGGATTTGTCTGGTAGAAAACAACACTGAACATATAGATGAGGGGACAGATCATAGAAGATCTCACATTCTAAGCATTTTGACTCTTAAGCCCAACTGTGGCTGTCCATGAGATCTTAAATAATGATCCTCACAAAAAGGTACTAGAGTCAAAAAAGTTTGAAAAGCACTCAATGACTTCTTTGGATAGTCACAGTACAGTTTAGCACAGTACAAACTATGGCAAGTGCTGCAGTAAAGAAATCTGTTAAACATTGTTTGACCCAGAATTTCTCCAACTTATTTCCATGGGACCCACTTTTATTTTTTCACAAAATAGTTCTTGCTTTTAGCAAAGCCACCAGCCTAGGGAACAAGGCTGCTTTTGGCACTATATGGATTTCGCAGGAATTTGAGGGAAGAAGTATTGCCTTACACAAATGGAGATCTGCAGAGTGGGGTCCCGGCATAATCCTGGGACAATTTGACAGAGCAGCCATTTTTTTTTAAGAAGTATTTTCTTTACAGAAATTCAGAGGCTAAATATTAAGGAATCAAGACATACTTATGACAAAACTTTCGTGGGCAAAGCAGTGGATCTAAGTGCTATGTGGGATGCACATATAAATAAGAATCTGTCACTACCCATAATATAGTGATTAGCAATTGAGGCAGATAAGACAACTTCATAAATAATTATTACACAAGGAAGAATATAATGTGGGAGAATAAAGTCAACAAACTGCTATGGGCTGAAGCTGTGGCAGAGGAGATGGACTTTCTCAAGAGAAGCATTTGGAATGAGAATATGACTCAGGGAGGAGCCAGGAGATACACAGGTGGAAAAAGTGTCAATGAAGAAACAATCTGGTTCTGACCACAAATGTGGCAAACTAGCATCCCCAAACTCACACTCAGAGCTGTTAAGTTTGACCTACACAGTGTTGCCAACATTTAAGAATTAAGAGATTTACAAAAAATTGGAGTTCTAGCATATATTGCAATTAACAAGACTTGGGAATAATAACCAGGAGCTGGTAGAAACTCCCTCATCAGATAAGGTATGTGGGCTGTTGTTTGCCCCAGTCTCTACCATAATTCAATGTCCTGGGACCGAGTGGTGTTATTCATCATCTATTTAAACAGGTGACAGCTGCTTTTCTTACAGTATAGGTAAGAAGATATACACACACACACACACACACACACACACACACACACACAATGAAATATTATGCAGCCATCAAAAGGAATGAAATCTTGCCATTTGCAACGATGTGGTTGGAACTGGAGGGTATTATGCTGAGTGAAATAAGTCAATCAGAGAAAGATAAGTATCATATGACCTCACTGATATGAGGAATTCTTAATCTCAGGAAACAAACTGAGGGTTGCTGGAGTGGTAGGGGGTGGGAGGGATGGGGTGGCTGGGTGATGGACATTGGGGAGGATATGTGCTATGGTGAGCGCTGTGAATTGTGTGAGACTGTTGAATCACAGACCTGTACCTCTGAAACAAATAATACATTATATGTTAAAAAAAAAAAAGAAGAAGAAGATAGCAGGAGGGGAAGAATGAAGGGGGGGGAAATTGGAGGGGGAGACGGACCATGAGAAACTATGGACTCTGAAAAACAAACTGAGGGTTCTAGAGGGGAGGGGATGGGTTAGCCTGGTGATGGGTATTAAAGAGGGCACGTTCTGCATGGAGCACTGGGTGTTATACGCAAACAATGAATCATGGAACAGTACATCAAAAACTAATGATGTAATGTATGGTGATTAACATAACATAATAAAAAAAAAGAAGAAAGTGGAACAAGTCTTATATTCATGTTTCCATCAAAAGTGGGAATACAGAAAAGAGGGCATGTGGGCCATAGGTTTCAAGACCAACGGGCAAGATCATGTTAGTTTTGAAAGACAAGAATATTCTTACATGTTTGATATAGGAACAAAATGTATCTGTGGTGAAGAAATATAACATGAGACCATTAATTTATGTCATGGGCGTGGCCCCTGTAGGCATTTGAGTTTTGACTCATGAGAGAACAAGGAAGTTAAAAAGAGGAGAGGGTTTCTTAAAAAAGAAAGAAAGAAAGAAAGGAAAGAAAGAAGAAATAAAAAAAAATCACCCCGAAAGACTGAGTGGATTAAGAACTGAAAAGTGGCCATTGGACTTGAATAGAGGCAGGCCACTGGTAAACTTAATGGTAGAAGGTTCAGTGGAATATGAGGGTGGAAACCAATGATTGAGGAATATGAGAGAGATGGAGGAACTAGACCCCATCTGAATTGCTTAATATAAGATTGTTTGTTTTTGTTTTTATTATTTGTTTTTATTAATTAATTAATTAATCTTCCTGGCATTCCTCTTCCATCTTCCTCCCTGGCATTCCCTGACAAGGGATCTCATGGACAAAGAATGTGATCAAATGGTAAAAGAAGTACTGTTTTTTATTAATCTAAGAAAACTTCCCCGCCTTTAATGTTGAGCTTTGATAAAAACTATATAACAGAATACAATTTAGGTCTAATGCCATATTTGAGCTTGCTACTTGTTGCTCCTTGTATCTATGCCTATTGGACATCTCAAACTTGAGGATGAGCTCTTACCATTGCATTGCTAGGAAAAGTGAATGTGAATCTTATCTACTACATCAAGAGTAAAAAAAAAAAAAAGAGTAAAAGGGATAAGATAGTAAAAGATTATCAGTTTGCTCTAGTGCCTGGAACTGAGAGGTTCTAGGCTGCTTGGTCTATGTTTGGTAAATAGCCTGGGCTAGGCTGCTTTTGAGAAATCAAAGAGGAGATAACCCATGTATTTCCCTTAAAGAAAGAAAACCAGAGTCCTCTTGCCAGTCATTGGAGCTAAAAGTGAAAAGAGTAAGCAGGCATAGAATGAGAGAGGACCCTCATCTGAAACTTTGGTACTATCACTTCACCCACTAGTAAAACATAGCCCTGTGAATGTTTGGATCTGAGCAGGAGGTTGTCCTCCATAAAAAATGACTCATAGTTCATGTACATGGCATTCCCTGCCCCTCATGACTCTTCAAGAAGATCACCAGTAGGTCCTTATCGAGAGAAAATATGGTAAATGAAATAAGCCAGTTACACAAAAACAAACACTGCAGGATCCCCCTTATAGGAGTTATCTACAATCGTCAAATTCATAGAAGCAAAGAGTAGAATGGTGGTTTCCAGGGGCTGGGAGAAGGGAGAAATGGCGAGTCGCTAATCAATAAGCATGAGGTTTCAGTTAAGCAAGATAAATAATCTCTAGAGATCTGCTGCACGACATTGTGCATATAGTCAACAATAATGTACTGCGCACTTAAAAATTTATTAAGAGGGTAGATCTTATGTTAAGTGTTCTTTCCACAATAAAAATAAAATAAAATAAGATAATAAAATAAAGAGACCATGGAAAGACAACATATTGTAGAGGCATGAGTGAAGCTTACATAAGCAGCTGATTGCAGTTCTACGCCTCAGGAGCCGTGCAGCTTGGCAAGCTCCCTAATGTCTCTCAATCACCTGGCATCTACATTGAAAGACAGTTATGAGGATTAAATTTAACAATATACGTAAAGCATTTAATACAGTGTTTAGCACATAATAGGTAGTCAATACATTACACACATATACATGTGTATTTATATATGTTTTTATAAACCTGAAGAGTGGGATTCCCCGAACCCTATTCTATTTAAACCACTTATGGAAAATCTATCCGAGAAACATTGTTTTCACTGTGGGAAAAAGTGTGTTTCACTGGGGGGAGGAAACTGAGGTTAAGAGAGACTAAACAACTAGATCAAAGCCTGTAATTAATAAATGGCCATGACAGAATTTGTAATTAGAGCAGGGGTCGGCAAATTACCATCTGCCGGCCAAAGCCAGCCAGCCGTCTGTTTTGTAACTTAAGTCTTATTGGAACACACACCGATTTGTTGTTGTCTGTGGCTGGTTCCACACTGTAGGGGCATAGCGGAGTGTTGTTACAGAGACGGTATGGCTTGCAAAGCCTAAAGTATTTACTATCTGATCTTTCAAGGAAAAGTTTGCCTACCCCTAGTCTAGACTGGAGTAGAACAAAGTATAGTGGACATTGGACTGAGCCCTACCGCCACCAATTTTCAGGGAGATTTCGAGTAATTCAACTGTTCTGTATCTCCCCTTCTCATGTAAACAAAACAAACAAAAAAAACAAAAAACAAAAAATAAAAAACCCCAACCTTGAGTTTTAACTTGATTAACGACTGTGGTGCATAGTTAGATGCATATGCATATACTCAGTAGGTATCTGAGTATTATGCCCTTAGAAGCAAAACTTTACACCGAATTGGAGTGGTTATAATAATTCATTTTCAGTTACTGCTTTGCTGTTCAGTTCTACAAGTATTTTACTGCTGGCTTATATCTTGAAAGTTCTCTTGGGTACCACAATTATGTTGAAGATGCTTGCAAACATTGTCATTCCTCGTCTTAAGACCCCTTTAGGACTGAGCCACCAGCCCTCTTTGTTTGTAGCTTTCTCTGAAGACTCCATATCAAGGAGGGCACAGGGTGATCAGAGCGATGCATTATCACAAAGTCAAATCAGATCCGAGGCAAATGAAGAGTGAAAGAGATTAATGGACTCACTACTTAGAGCACATGATAACCTGGTGATTTGCAGTTTCCATTCAGAGGGGAAAAGTCGAGCTTGGAAGATTACACGTAGCCTTGTGATAATTTTGCTATGGAAAAGATTTACCGTTCTGCATTTTGCCTTTTTTTTTTCTGGACAAACGGGATTGCGTGTTACATGCTTGACTTAAGACTATTTAAATTTTTCTGAATTTAGGACTATCTCCCCTTCCTTCACAATTCCTTATAAATAAATTTGCACAAAATCAAGGGCAGGTGCAAATTGATTTAGATCATTTGTTTCTTTGAAATCAGAACTTCAGATAAAAGACACCTGTTTCTGATGGCTTTTGCCTGGCTGCCAAATTAGAAAAGAAAAACTGAGTCCCAGCCCCATCATATGCCAACAATGTGACCTCAGCAGAGTCACTGTGCTTCTCTCGCTTTCCTTACAAGCAAGAGGGCGATAAAAACAGTAGCTTTCTCGTATGCTTGTTTTAAGAATTAAAAGCAACGATGCTTGGGAGGCACTTGGCACACTGTCGGCCACAGTGTCGACCACAGAGGAAACACTCAAAACTTTACACCAAGACTTACTCTCTCAATTCTTTAAGACGTGGCATAGTTGAAACGACTGAAGTAATTTTCTTTCCATATGAAATTCAACTGGGAAAAAGTGCTGGACAATATAACCTTGGCTCATACGGGAAGCTTAGGGACTGGAGAATTATTTTTTTAAGCAACAAAATCCAAAGTGAAATAACCTCTGTTTTTGCTGCCATTACAGTGATAGATGTTTGTCCTCTCCTTCTTTACTGCAGCAATACCTGAAAAAGTCCAGGGTACAGTATCAGAAAATTAATTGTTCTGCATAATTTAACAAGAATTTTCAAAATCCTTTACCTCAGAGTTTCCTAACCTGGGCGTCCACAGAATAGCTTTCCAGGGATGCATGAAAGTCCTGGAGTTTTATGTAACATTCTCTGTTTACGTTCATTTTATCGAGAGAAGTTTCATAGCTTTAATAAGATTCTCACTATGGTCTTTGATCTGTAGATCAAAGATAAAATTCTAAGTAGTATCAGAGGGCCAAGAAACCGTTAAGAATTTTGGAATTCTGTGAGTAAAATACCGTATCTAAGAACGCCACATTGTACAATAATTTAACTTTCTTTTTTCAAGTACGATTAATGAAAAAGCACTTTGTAATGTGTAAAAGGCAACAAAACTGCTTAATAAAATAAATAATTACATATTTGTGGCGTTGACGAGCCAGCTAAGTACATTCAGGTGACACTTCTGTGGAACGAAAGCTAATTCATGATAATTTAACAGCACTTTACAATAGATGCTGAACAAACCAGGTAATAAAACATAATCAGCAGAAGCCTTTTAGAAGCTAATGTCAAATATTACCAAAAAATGACTCATATTCTTTAATGATTGTATATTCTATTCAATTAACCCTTTCCTCTCTTACAGAGAGGCCACAGGATTTGTAAGCCCTCACCACTTTGCTGGTGTGTCCGTGATTTATAGTTGGCTTTACCACACACATAGGCAGCCTCGTGAGAAAAGGTTCCTTCTCTCCTAACCTAAGAACGATCCCTGCTTCCTGGGGGTGGTGCTGGAGGTGGGGAAGAGGGGAAGCCAGGGTGGGTTGCAAACAGGGAACTGATCTCCTGGCTCCTCATCTACTGTCTACAGTGGCCCTGAAGAGATGGTGGGGGGGGGCAGCTGCCTCTCTTTGAGTAACTGCTCTCTGACAGTCTCCCCCACACCAAACTTCCCATATACCGGCACTAAGCCCTGGCCCCCTCAAGAAAGCAACACAGTGTGTGGGGAGGACAGAGGTTGTAACCTAATCTAATTTACTCATCCTTGTGAACCGTATAAGGGAGGGGTTGGTGTGTGGCTTAGGTCTCCTAAGAGGAGAATATTCCATATGTCCCTTTGTTTGGCTTGTTTCATGTCCCCTAGTTGCGAGCCCCGGCCTCCTTTCTGGGGAAACTCTGCGGGGGCATGCAGGAGGTTGTTCCTCCCTTTTGGACCATCTCGTGTCCTGCAAACTGGAGATGAAGGTGTCCGTTCTGTGAATGCAGGTGCTTGGATTCCAGTGCAATCTCCCCAACGGAAAGCAGTGCAGCTGATTGCCTCATTAGTTTTCCTAAAAAGCAAGTCCATTTTGCCATGTTTCTATTTATTTTCTCATTATGTGAAGAAAGGGTAGAATTCCTGTGATTATGCCTTTGACCTTGCCCCTAGCCAAACAACAATATCACCATTATTGTGCTAATAGTATAGAGGAGTGTTTTTTCTACCCCCCCCCCCCCCCCCCGGTTTATTTTGTCACAAAAAGGTCTATTTTCTGAGATCTGGAAACATTTGAAAAACAATAACTATCACTGCCATGATTTACATGGGAACAAATTGAGGGATTATAAATAGCCGTTATTTACTTCAAGTAGTCTCAGTAATCCAGACACCGAACTTATTCTAAAACCACCTAACAATATTTTCTACTAAGTCTGTATTTGGAGGCATGACACAGACTATTAATTCCAATAAGAATTATTTAAAGAAAATTCAGAAGTCTTAGAAGGAAACCCTGTACCTGTTTTTAAATTTTAATTTTCAGGTTAATAAGGAAATGTGATAATAATGCAGCCAGAAAAGCAGTAGTTTTGGAATCACATAGACTCGGGTTTAGATGCTACTGGATGACAGAGGGGCTGTGACCTTCGTCAGGTTACTTAATCTATTTGGAGTCCCAGTGACCCCCAGCTACCATGCTGATGATAATATCTAGTAAAAGATTATTAAAGGATGTAACTGCTGAAAGTCCTGGGCACACAATGTGCATTGCATAAATGTCATCGGATTCAATATACTTTTTTATTTGTAAGGGAAGGTTAGTGTCCAGCATCTATTGTTGCTGATGTGGCCAGGAGGCTAAGTTAAGGCCAGTAGTATATGGTAGAAGACATGTGTACCACTCCTGGGTCCTGGCATTAAGAGGATTGTGAGGGCACCCCCTTGGTCCTTTCCCCACTTCTTGCTGCCTGCCAGATAATGAGGGCTAGCGTAACAACCTGGGCCACACAAGCCCAGGAGGAGGACAGAGCCATACTACCAGTCTCGGATCCCTGTCAGCTTATGGACTGTTGCATCATCGAGAAATAAACTCCCATCTAGGTTAAGCCACTGTCTTGTCTTGTCTTTCTTTTATTTTCTCTCCCTCCCACTCCCCTTCTCTTTCCTTCTCCCTCTCCCCCTCCCTCCCTCCTTCCTACCTTCCTCCCTCCCTCCCTCCCTCCCTCTCTTGCTCCCTCCCTCCCTCCCTTCCTTCCTTCCTTTCCTCCTTCCTTCCTCTTTTTCTTTCTAGCAGCTTAGGCTGTACTCTAACTACTACAAAGTCCAAACACCAGATACAAGGAAAAGAGTAGTCAGGGAAGGTTCAGTTTTTCTTTTCTTAATGAACCCACCTATTATGGAACCATTAAAATACTTATTAAGAGTAATATGAAATAATATGAAATATGCAATAATGCTTATGTTAGATTTAAAAGGCAAAGTCAAAATTCATAAATATTAGAATCATATTTTAAAGCACCCAAATGAGGGGGGAGAAAAAGGACTGGAAGAAAATACAACCTATAACCTGTATTTGGATAATAGCATTATGTTACTTTTCTCTTTTTGCTATATTGTCTAAATTTTTCTGAAAAAAATTTATGTTGTTTTTGTACTGGGACATATTTTAAGGCTTTCTAAGGAAATAGTCAATCTGATAAGGATTTCTTTTTGAAGATGTACATCACAACAACAATTGTTGTTCTCTTCTATTGAGGAGAAATTGGCATCCAACAGTAGGTGAATTAAATAAATTATATGAAGCAATATGATGAAATTTTACAACATACAGTATATTCGTTTGCTAGAGCCACCATAACTAAATACCACAAACTGGGTGGCTTAACCAACATAAATTTCTCATAGTTTTGGAGGCTGGAAGTCTAAGATCAAGGTGTCAGCAGGTTTGGTTTCTTCTGGGGCCTCTGTCCTTGACTTGTCGATGGTCACCCTCTTTCTGGCTCTTCACATGGTCATCCTTCTGTACGTGTGCAGTGTGTCTCTTTGTGTGTTCACATGTCTTCTTCTAAAGACACCAATCAGATTGGGTTAGAACCCACTTTATTGGTCTCATTTTAACTTAATTACTCCCTTAAAGGCCTTACCTCCAAATACAATAACATTTAGAGGTACTGGGGGTTAGAACTTCAACATATGATTTGGGAGGGGGCACACAATTTAGTCCATGATACACACCATTAAAGGTCATGTTGGGAAGAATACTTAATAGCAGGGAGGAAAGCTTGATGGTATAACATGAAGTGGAAAAAAACCCAAAAACAAGTTAAAAGTCATTCATGTAGTACAACTTCAAATATATAAAATGTATATAGAAACAAGCTTACCTTCGGACAGCATTTGGGATTCTATCTCAGTATACAGAAACTGTGGAGCTGAATATACAGACCCCTGGAGATGAAATAAATTAACAGTTGATAGTGACACATACGTTGTCATTTCGAGGAGAGTAAATTTGCTATCCTGAATGATGATAAAGGTGTTACAAAATTAGCATAAAATTTGTATGTATCATAAGTGTACTGAAAGGGCATGCATCAACTTATTAATGTTAACTATCTCTGATTGGGGGTTTATCACGTGATTTTTATTTTCCTTTTTATGCTTTTTCTGTATTTTCTAAATCTTTGCAGTGACTTTATATTACCTTTATAATCAGAAAAATAACATTTAAAAAAAATGAATCATATACTATAAAGTTCAGGAGAGGCAGTTTCAAGTCATGACTATGGCTACCTGCTGATTTGAAAAAATATAATTCAACAATTCAGTTTAAGCACTTGTTCAACATGTCCATGAGTTAGGCTATGAGTCACTTTTCCGGAATCTAGAGATAGAGAGATTTTCAAGAGAATATACTCATTCTCTCACACCTCACTATTTAGTTGAAAAAAATGATGCACAAATTTAAAAAATGTGGGTATGTGGACACAGGGACAAAGAGTCAGGAATGATTGATCCTGTCTTGGAGGGCCATGGAAAGCTATATAGAGAAGTAGAAGCATGTGAATTCTCCTCCAAGAATAAGTGGGGGTTTGCTTGATGGAATGAATGAGATTCCAGTGAATGGAGTGATATTGACATTCTAGACAGAGACAACCCTATGAGCAAAGGCACAAGGTGTGTTTGGAGAATGGGAAGGTACCTGGTGCAGCTGCAAAATTTAGTACTGGAGTGGGGCTGGACATTCAGTAGGAAGAGCTGAATCCCATTCTAAGGAGTTGTACATTATCCAATAGGCATTATACTGTAGGTAGGCAGGTGTGTGGAATATTGTTAAAATAGTGCAATCATGATGTCACGAAGGCTGGGCCTGAGGTACTGAGGGTAGAATGAAAAAGAGGGAACAGAAGCCAAGTGGTTTCAGTTTCTGAGGCAAAACGAGCAGTTGATCCATGGAGTGAGAGGGGAAATAAAATGGAGGAATCAAGGACGCTTCTGAAACCTTGTCTGGGCAATTGAGTGAATAACCATGCCATAAGCCAAATAGGAAAGGCAGGGAAAAACTAGAAGTTTGGGTCCCCTGTGAAATTACCTGCCTCTGCCTCTAAATGTGCTGAGGCCCATGGATCATCTTCAATATATATCTCTTGGCCTTGACTCTGAATGCTGGTCCCGGCCCACTCCACCACTTCCCCGTGAGGCCAGACACACTATATGGTGACATCCACAGTCTGTTCTTACTGAACATTTTTTTCGGGCATCTTCATCACTCACCTGTACCTACCAGCTTTGTACCATGGGGTCCCAGAATGCTCCGAATGAGCAAGAAGATCAGCCCAATTCAGGGTAATAGAAAAAAACAAAAAAACAAAGAAATAGGAGAGACGAACAAAAAATCACCAGTTATCCTAAACACATGGGGATAAAATCACCACAAAAAGCTAAGACAAACCTTTAGTGTAAGGTTAGCATAATCCAATCCAATTAAAACAAACAAGAAACACACTGGCCCTGATTGTGAAAATCTGCTAGTCGAGGCAGGTAACACTTCATAAGGAGAGTTACAGATAAAGCACCCCAAAATTGAATTTCTTGAGGCCAGATGTCAGCCCATTTAACTGTGTGTAAGTGAGAAGTGACCCATTAGAAAATAGACATAGCAGGATCCTTTCCCCCTGGCCTCCCATAAATACAATTGCACACTAAGAGCAACAAAAAACCTACACAAAGTACCTCATGACTTTGACTATCAGGCTATTGCTGCTCTATGAGGTACTAAGCTTTGTCGCAAGACATGATGTCATGTAATCCTCACAGGGATCGAGTGAGCTAAGTGTTGTTAATGTAGCCATTCTAGAGACGGTGGCTGGAAGCTCAAAGATTAAGCTTTTCCAAGACCGCATGCACACCTGTCTACGAGATCCCTAGCAAGAAGTAGAGACAGTGAGCTCCTCCAGCGGTAGAGACAATGCCTTTCTTTTTTTTTAAAATTTTATTTTATTGTTATGTTAATCACCATACATTACATCATTAGTTTTTGATGTAGTGATCCATGATTCATTGTTTGTGCATAACACCCAGTGCTCCATTCAGTACGTGCCCTCAATACCCATCACCAGGCTAACCCATCCCCCCACCCCCCGTCCCCTCTAGAACCCTCAGTTTGTTTCTCAGAGCCATAGTCTCTCATGGTTCGTCTCCTCTTCCGATTCCCCCGCCTTCATTCTTCTCCTCCTGCTATCTTCTTTTTTTTAAAACATATAATGTATTATTTGTTTCAGAGGTACAGGTCTGTGATTCAACAGTCCTACACAAAGGACAATTCATAAGCACTCACCATAGCACATACCCTCCCCAGTGTCTATCACCCAGTCACCCCATCCCTCCCACCCCCCACCACTCCAGCAACCCTCAGTTTGTTTCCTGACATTAAGAATTCCTCATATCAGTGAGATCATATGATACATGTCTTTCTCTGATTGACTTATTTCGCTCAGCATAATACCCTCCAGTTCCATCCATGTTGTTGAAATCTTGCCATTTGAGACAATGCCTTTCATCCTCACACTTGGACTCCCGGTACAATGCCTGGGACTCGTTCTTGAGAAAAGAACAAGTGGACAAAAGACTTAATTAAGGAAAAAAGAAACCGTCCCCAAATGTGCACATATTTTTACCACATGATGCTACTTCTTAAAAGAGAATGAGATACTTTTAGTCAGGATGCTAACTTTGGACATTTTATATTGCTGAAAGAAAAAAAAGGTTTCTTTTCATCTGTAGATGCCTTCACATTATCCTATCAAGGTCACATTTTCCCTTTCCACATCACTCAGTGCTTTTTTGGTTTTATATTAGCTTTGTGCTGAAAATTGAAATTGAAATATTAGAACTCAGTCGGGGAGCACACTAATTTAATTAAATATTAAAAGCCAGCTGGTTTTATGTTATGTGGGCAAATTAGAGAATTAATGATTTGGTACACTTTCTTGTTCCTGTCAAGCTACAAGAACATGAAGAATAGCTCATTCTTACCCAGTTACAAAAGGTGAGATTGAAAAATTAGGTCTGCTTTATTAAAGTGTTTCCACCTAGAGTCTTTTGAGAATAGGGCAACTTACTTATTTATAAAATGCCTCAGAGGACACAAGCCCTGGGCCAGTGTGAAAGAACCTGACAGACCTTAGTATTAGGCACCTCTAGTAAAGCCTCACCTGGGAAATCTTACCTGCTTGAGAATCTTGAAGTGCTATCATTTTGTGCAGTCAGGTTTGGAGTCAACTGGGTGCCTGTTGATGTCAATTGACTCTGTAAGCTGATCCACTCCTGTATGACTTGAAAAATATTTTCTCAGAAACATGCAGTGTGAAATGAGGTAATGAGAGTAACATGAAGTTGGTAGAAGTGACTTTCAGTCATTAATAGTTATCTAGCGTACTACAGATTTCCCAGGTTTCTTAGTCCTATGAGTCTACACACATACACACAGTGTACAACATAATAGAACAAGAGCAGAGATTGCTCTGTTTATCCCAAGGCCAGATGCCAGACTATGTGTCCAGTGGGCTTGGGTTTTAAATTTAGGATTGCTCTCTTATTCCATATCTTTTCCATTTTCCCCTTCCATTCTTTTCCTCTTGTCACCTTTTACACCAGAAAATTGAGAAGAGGGCTTTTTGAGAAGCTACATGTTAAAGGGGAAGATCCTGTAGAACTCAGAACAGGTCACTTATTCTCTTTCTCAGTTTTCTTCCTTGACACAAAAATAATTGGACTAAATAATAATAAAAGTAATTATTATTGGATTAAATAGTAATTATTATTATTGGACATGATGTCATGTGTGCATTCTATGTGTCATAAATTCTATGTCATAAATTCTATGTCATAAATTCTATGACATGTGTCATGTGTGAATTATCCTCCAAGAATAAGTGGGGGTTTGCTTGATGGAATGAATGAGATTCCGGTGAATGGAGTGATATTGACATTCCAGACAGAGACAACCCCACGAGCAAAGGCACAAGGTGTGTTTGGAGAATGGGAAGGTAGCTGGTGCAGCTGCAAAATTTAGTACTAGAGTAGGGGGTTGTGGTTGGTGAAAGAGAGGCTGGACATTCAGTAGGAAGAGCTGAATCCCATTCTAAGGAGTTGTACATTATCCAATAGGCATTATACTGGAGGTAGGCAGGTATGTAGGATATTGTTGAAATAGTGCAATCATGATGTCACGAAGGCTGGACCTTCATCATCTATATGTCATATATGTGGCATAAATATGTGCACATTTGGGGACAGTTTCTTTTTTCCTTAAATTAATGATAATAATTATTATTATTTCTGCTTCTAAAAGGATGATGGTAAGTGCTTCAGTTATATATTGCTGTACAACAAAACTTTGTGGCCTCAAACAACAACCATTTTATTTGCGACAATTCTGCAACCTATACTGGGCCCAGTTCGGTGGTTCTTCAGATGGTTTTTCCAATGGTTACTCATGTGGCTGCATTCGGTTGTGGCCCATCTGGGGTGAGACTTGGCTAGGCTGGTGGAATGGTAGGGACTCTATTCCCATAATCTCAGGGACCTTCTTTCCATGGGCCTCTCCACAGGGTCTACCCACCATGGTCTCTTCAGTAGAGTAGCTAGACATCTTGTGAGGTGACTCAAGGCTTTCAAGACGCAGACAGGCTGTCAGGTCCAGAACTCACACAGCAACACATTTACTAAATTCTCTTGGTTAAAGCAAACTATAGTTTCCTTTAAAATTGAAGGGGAGGAGACCATATAAAGGTGTGAACATGGAGGGTGGGGTTCACTGCCAATGTAACTGATTACCTCAGTAAATTTAGAAAACATTCTGCTAGTTTAATATCGATACCTTCTATATGTAGTGTTATTTCCAGAATCATGTTTTGAAAAGCTGTATTTTTAAAAAAATGATCATCACTGACAAAGTTAAATTATTGTGCCTAGAGGTTGTGTCATGGTATTTCCATTCATGAAGAAAACTCCTTTATAATACTTTCCCACATTACCATAATTGTTTTTGCTTGCTTAAAATGACTGGTAACTTGACTATTTTAGATGGGCAAAGCTTTGGATAATTTTTAACTGACAACCTTAACCTGATTTAACTGAGGGATAAGGTTCCATGCATAAGAGCATATATTTTGTGCATGACTCAGAAAAAACTCCTTGTTAGAGCATAGCCAAACCTAGCATGATTTCTTGACTTCTCTCAGTAGCCAGTCATCTTTCTAAAATGTATGTCTGATTATATTACTTCTAATGGCTCTTTATTTCTTCTGGATAAAGCCTATATCTTTTAAGATGGTTTTTACCACTACCCAAGACCACACCTATCCTCCCCCCATAGCTTTCTTTTTTTTAGAGAGTGAGAGAGAGGGTGCATGCACCCCTGTGGAGTGGAGGGGGGGGAGGAGGAGCAGGGGGAGAGAGAGAATCATCAGCAGACCCAAAGATGTGGGACTCTATCTCACATCCCTGAAATCATGATCTGAGCTGAAATCAAGAGTCGGACACTTAACTGACTGAGCCACCCAGGCGCCCCG